>NC_133355.1:32592972-32692972 GCF_030506205.2 Paramisgurnus dabryanus | reverse complement strand
ACTCGCGCTTTGGTCTGCAACGCAAGCCTCCGCGGATCGCGCGCGCGTCTCACCAAACGGACGAGGTGTTTATAGTTGACGCGCTCGCTGTTGCACTATTTTTTGAACCAACAGGGGGCGACGCGAGCAATAAAGTCAAAAACAAACATAAAGAAGAGGATAGAAGAAGTCGTCCGCTGGAACAACCCTGGTGCTTTTAACATCAGAGTTTAATATATAAATATGAGAACATGAATAAAACAACAATCTTTTAAATATGTCTTTATTAAACATAATCATTTCATTAACGTTTTTTACTAAACAAACAGTACAGATATCTTAATGTTTGTATTTTATTCCTCGTCTAGTGGTTCATTCAATACAAATATAAGCCACACATTCTGAATCATGTAAAAGAATTCGTGTTTTAAATTGCAAAGTTTCCATACTTTACTTACAGAGTGTCAGATAAATATATACATTGTTTTACTTGGATTGATCAAAGAGATACGTCACAGGCTTGCCTGCTCGGACAGAATCGCCTCGAGTTCGGTCATTTTCGGATGCGGAGCCGCGCGGAAAGTTACAAAAAATGCCGTGCACAGCGCCACGCGAAATGGGGTCTCGCGCACCCAACGCGCGCGACCGCCCACTCCGCGTTGACGTCATTTTTGCCGCGCGCACCAACGCGCCCGTGCGGACGTGTCGAGTATAAACATAGCTTTACAGACCCAAACAAAAAATTTTTTGTCTACATGTCAGATCACAGAACAAGGATAAATACCCCGTTCAATCAGTCTATGTCACCTTTAAACAATTGTGAAAAGCACTATATGAATAAAATTGAATTGAATTAAACGATACTTATCTTTTTTATAGTTTATTTGATCAAGACCTATTTCAAGTGGTTTGAATTAGTCAATCACTAAACAAAACATCTTTCTTTTTATTTAGGACATACACTCCAGTAAAACCTGCAATAAAAGCAAACAGGGACAAGGTGAGTCAAGTTTAATGACCTCAATTAATCAGTTAACAAATTAATTTGTTAAAATTAAAAAAATACGTTTATTTTTTATATCATGCATCATGCATTCTATGTTTTAAATTGCTTTTCACTCAAGTGATTCTGAATGTTTGAACAGTAGTGTTTAACGTTTTCTTTTATTGACACATGTAACGTACAAATGTGTGATTTCTCTGTGTAATCTCAGGTCATGATCCTCCATCCTGGTTTCCTCAAATATGTTCAAGAGCGTTGGCTGCAGAAACACGGCAGATATCCGTCCACTGGCTTTATTACACTCATATTCGCTCTGCACATCTGTGATGAGGTAAAGTGATCTCACAGAGTTTATGTAATACATGTCAAAGGGAAACAACGCTTGCAAACACACATTTGCATGAAGTCCTTTGCAAGGACATATACATATTAGCAACCTGTGGCATGAAGTGAGCTGAACACGTCACATAGGGGTGTCCACGTGTTACATTTATTTTTTCACACATGGAAACATGTGCACATGAACAAAACTGCCGTAAAGCCTGTTACGGTGTAAAAAACGAATAGTGCTGATAGTTTTTTTGCTTGCGCTGTTTAAGGGCTTTCCCCAATAAAAGAAAACCATTATACATGTTTACATGACCCCACGTGTTATCAGTTTATTAAGCATAATTGACAAAGACTGTGCATGTAAACACACTTAATGACTGCTCCTCGCATGAAAGACTGACGTGCAGCGAGTAGCCAATGGCGTTCAACATGGAAAAAGTAGGTGTGTGTATTTCTCAGTTAAAGAAATTACTATGTGCAAGTTAAGGTTTTACAGTAAAGTTTTATAGTGCATTACTTACTCAGGTGCGAAAAGGAGTCTTAACCCTCAGGCAAAGCGTGCAATGCGTGTTGGTGTTGATAATAATAATAAAAGCATAATGATCATTTAAAACTATAATGGGCAAACATGGCAACTATACTATGAAGGCTATTCCTATCGGCCAAAGGTCTGACTATCATTGCGAGGAAATACCACTTATCTAAGATCACATCTAAAAATCAACCATCCTCTGGCGTTTGCCAGATTTGGGACCACACCTACATTAGTAAAGCCTAAAACCTCAGGCCAACAGCAACAGTTGGGAGTTTCCAAGGTCTTTGAGGTTGTTGAGGTCCTTTGTGGTTGTTGTGCGGTTAACTACATAATCGTGTGATTTGTTGCTTCTTCACTTTTTCTTCAAGAAAAATTCCATACCTGCCTAGTGTCCAGAAGGTTTTATGATTTTAGAAGTTATAGTCATCTTTTTAATTATATTGAAAGTAATGATACATTGCAATGCAATACATTGGAAAATAAAACGGTAAATAATGATTGGGTGGGCCTGTTGATGTAAGTGGGTGGGCCTACTGTTTCAATTTTCATAAATTATCCATAGAGATTCCCTATTCTGGTTTTAGGTCAGCATTTAATACAATCACTGTAGTTAGGTTGTAATTGATTTGTTGCTGGTAACATTATTTTATTGAACTATAGATATATATTCAATAAGTTAAATCCAGTGTTATCCAGTTAGCATATTGTACGGATATGAGTGACATGGCTATATACATAGTGTTATCCTTTATGCGTTTCTAGTCATCTATTCAGATTTCCTTCAGAAGACCTTTATTCTTATTTCTCTGATGATCTATATCTGATTTCTACAATATCTTATGACCCAGCACCTTCTCGAGGTTCTGAGTAAGATGTGTTAAGTTGTGTTCAACTTTATGTGAGGTTGCTTACACATCAGTAGCACATGGTGACAAAAACAATTGACCCGTTGTGCAAATAGCAGTAAAAACCCAGTTACACATTCCGTTTTGTTGCGGGTGCCCCACATTCACAAGTGTGATCCCTACCTTCAATAGGAATTCATAAAAATATGTTATTCGCTTTGCGTCAGTGCACATGCACCAGCAGACACAGTGGCCCAGAGCAAAGGAAGACATATGTGCCGGGCACAATTTAAACATTGGTAATAATGGGAGAACTGTGAACTGAAATCACCACTACGGTAGAGATCATTGACAACGTGGCCAAAAGATCAGTGTTTAGACGGATCCACGGAGACAGATGGCCTGTCTAAGTAATGTTGCCTTGAACAGGAGAGCTACCCAGGTGAACTAGAACTACACTAAAAAAGAAAGTATTTAGATTAAATAGTGGTGTTTATCATTAAATTATATTTAGTGGTTTATATTTATTATATTTTGAAACACTTACGTTTAAGTAGAGTGCAAGTACATTTGTTAAATGTGACATGAGAGTCTGTCACTGACATTGAGGGGCGGCAGAGACTTCACTGCACATGTGTGTTTGAACCTCCTTCATATCCTTTATATTGCCTCCCTGTGACACATCGCTTGTTTGTTGTAACAATTTTGTATTTTGTTCATTGGTTGCTATTTGATTGTCTTCCCAGGTGTATCTTATTAACCCATATGTATATATTTACCTTGTGTTTCAGTTGTCCTTTGTCAGGTATGCTAGGTTTATACCATACGAGCCATTTTCCCTGGCCAGGATTTTCGTCTTCCGCAAGTTGTATTTGTCGACCGCATACGTCATCAAGGTTTATTATTTTAGATTCTATTTCAGAAAGGCAACCATTACATTTCAAGATTAGAATGAAACTACAATGATTGTTTATGTTTTTAACTGAAGTGTGAAAACCTCAATAATGTATGCGGTCGACAAATACAACTTCCACAAGATGCACCCGAAATCCTGGCCAGGATGCATCCCGGGAAAATGGCACGTATCGTCACCCTAGGGTATACAGTATATGGATTACCCCTGTTATTCCTGTAATTAGTTATTTTAAACTCTAGTCTAAAAAGGCATCTAAATTTTTTTTAGATGCTTTAGGTTCCATGAAATCATAAAATTCATTAATTAATTGTATTTGTACCTTGGCATATGTGTAAATAATTGTTGCGTCTATGTTTTGACTAAAGGCTTTTATTGTAGCTGTTGAATTTTACTGAAAATATAACGACTTGACATTAAAATAATTGCCATTTAGTGAAGTCATTTAGTGATCTCTCACCATCTCTTGCAGGTGAGTGTATTTGGGTTTGGAGCTGATGAAACTGGAAACTGGCATCACTATTTTGAAGAAAATAAGCACAATCGTAACGCTGGCAATCACGGCGGAAGCTATGAGTATCGTATCACTCTTACCCTTCATGAGAAAAAAGGAATCCGGTTGTATAAAGGATGGTGATCGCTTGGGTGATATATTATTTAAAACTATGTAAAGGCATGAGATGGATTAGATGGATCATGTCATAATGAATTAAGCAAAGGCTGAAGAAAACAAATAAAAATGCCATGTGTTGTGCATGTATGTCTGTATTTATGAAATTATGAAGTTGCATCTGTGATATTTAATGAACTACATCAAAACCACCAGCCATGTCATTATATGTTCGAAATGACCAAAAAATGCAAAAAGCTCATAGATAAAATTATACATTGACTAAATTTGTATATTTATTTGCTGATCCTCTTTTGTGATAATATTTTATAGTCATTACTTTTGTCTTTATAAACTTTGCACATGTAATTATTTGCCATGGTTCCTGTAATTCTTCTCATAGTTGAGCTTCCGTTCCAGGCAGGTTTTTAAGCCCGTAAATCACGACTCTGAACTGGGAGTACGCGCTGCAGGCAACCTGTAACCAGTGTTTTTCCAACCTTCTACCTTTGAAAGTGCACTGGAACGGCAGTCAAACCCATGACATCCCACCTGGGAACTCTTACCAGATCGATGTACTCCCAGTTCAAATTCGTGAGTCATGGTTTTGAAGTCCTGATTTATGGGTTACAGGTTGCCTGGAATGCGTCATTCATTAGTTACACAGGAATTAGCGCAGTAGGGTGGGTAGCAGTGGCGGCGCTTCACGAAAACCTATGGTATGGCAAAAATTCTTCGTACAAGAAGGCCATTCAAATAACGAATCTATGAAATCACATTATATCCATATGTGTACACACTCCACCAACCTGTATAAAATCATACTATGATTGCACGGATGTACACTTACTGACAACAATATGGAAGCAATACAAATGAAAAACAAAAATAGAAATCATGGTTGTTTAAAATGCTTTTCAAATGTTGTCATCTTTAACTAAGTGCAACTCCAGCAACAGATAAACTAAAACAAGATAATATCAAAACATACTGTAACATCCCTTCACAAATCTTGTCATGACAGCCGCCTATAAACACTTATAAAAACACAATAAAGACTTAATGTGATAGAGCACACGTAGTTAACCCAGCCAGCTGACAAACTAAGACTAAAACACAAAATAAAACTCTTAGTAAAGCAGGGCTAAATGCAAAAACAAGTCTTACCTTTTGTCGTCGTGCAGTTTTTATTCCACAAGTCGCCATATTCAAAAACGTGCGCAAATAATTAATACAATTCACTTCGACTGCGCTACAATTTCCCAGTGTAAGTAAACATGTTTATTTATTCACAGAGAACAAATCATTTTACTTCTGGAATAATGTATGCAATATGTATTGCGCGAGTGTGGGGGAGAACCGTGAGTCTGTTTGAATGTTAAAACAAAAAAAGGAGTTTACTTGCGAAAATAAAGATTATAACAACAGCGTTCGTCATGAAACCTCCTGCACAATTCAAGCTGCGCTGCAAGAACGACAGGTTGATGACATCAAAGTACCGCGAGGGTGAGGCGATAAATAATAGGAAGAGTTTGCTTTCAAACCGCTTTCGCGGCACGTTGATGTCATCCACATGTCAGTTCCTGTATTATAGCATGAAGTCGAGCACACGCGTAAATTATCCATATTAGTGATGTACCAATGTTCAGATATGTTCTACTGAAAATATTTAACATTATTTTTAACGAGCTTTATTATAGCCTGTTGATTTCTGGTGTTTTGTCTGAATGCTAGGGTATGGCAACTGCCATACCCTGCCATACGCAAATGCCGCCCCTGGTGGGTAGTGCTGCAGAAACACTAAAGTCACAACTGAAAACTTATAAAGAAGAATGATTATCTAAGCAGTAGCTAATAGTATAATAATGTTTGTGTTAAGTAACTAGTTATTACATATTACTTATTTAATAATCATTATTAAATACAAGTGCTCTTCCACCATACAATATAGTTTTAATTTCTTATCAGCTTAAAAAAATCAACACGTTTTATTTTGTGCCACCATACTTACTCGTGTAACTACTCATGTAACAGTCTTTAAATAGGGAAAACATGGAAGTGTTCTGTGGCTTCTAAATTCTTCCCTGTTTGGATCCTAAGGCATGAATGGGGCTATAGGCTAAATGCCAACACATTCATGACACGCTGTGCAAAGATGAAGTGCACGCATTGAAAAAAGATAAATATGTATACATTTGTCTAAGTTGAGGTAAGAACATAGTAAAATATTGAAAAACGGTGGTGTTTTCCTTTATAGGCCCTTTCACATGTGACGCGGCAAGTGGTGGAATCAGCCAACCCAGTATCACGAAATTGCGTGACTATTTCACGCATGGACCAGCGTGACAATGTCACGCTTTGCCGCATTTGAGCGTGAGCATGTCACGCTTTCTGTTTGTGTCACTGTCACGTATTGGTTACTCAACTTTTTTGTCCTAATTTCTTACCATTGTCGCTTCGGTTTAGGGTTAGATTTACATAAAATGACACCCTTACCTAAACAAACTCTAACCCCAACGTCAGGTGACAATTGGTTAAAGTTTAGAAAATATAAAAGAATAAGTATTGTATCTTTTTTTTTTATAAACCAATACTTAAAGTGACAAATACTTAAAGTGACATATAACACAAGCACCAAATCTAACCCTAAACCGAAGCGACAATGGTTTGAAAATAGGACAAAAAAGTTGAGTAACCAATACGTGACAGTGACACAAACAGAAAGCGTGACATGCTCACGCTCAAATGCGGCAAAGCGTGACATTGTCACCAGGGTTCTAAATTAACTTTTTTGATCACCAGCCAATGTGGCTGGTAACTTTCTAAAGTTACCAGCCAATCAGCATTTCCACTAGCCAAATTTTTTCCGGTGAAAAAGAGAAATTATGAATGCATTTGATAATTTTATTAACATTGTTAGTATGAAAAACACACATAAAGTGAGGCTTCTCCAAGCAAGGCTCTCTTCAATACGACCTGTCTTGGCAGTTTTAATTAACGTTAGACTCTCTGAAGACTTTGGGCACTCTCATGGTCCTTTAGCCCTACTGCCTCAACTTTAAAATTATTTGTTCCCACCACAAATTGTTCGTTTCGGGTTTTTCTTTCACGTACATGCATATTTTCAACATTATACAATGATAGCAATGATTAATAACTTATTTTTTACAAGAATATTTGTACAATATTTTAAGAAACCAGTCATTTTATGACTGCTATACTAATATAATCTCAGTCATAGTTACTGCTAACTGTTTATGTATGTCCTAGTTAAACATTAGTAAACTAAATATTAATTTCATACATGTGTTGATTTTCTCAGCAACAATGCAATTCTATAGACTTGACAAGAGGTTCTCCTGAAATGTTTTCCTCTAATGTTTGAGACCTGACAGGGTGTGAGGATGTAGTTTTCTCTTACCTACCTTAGTCTCATCATCTTTCCTTTCTGCTTCCCTTTCCCTGCTTTGCAAAAAACATTTCTGACGTCCACAGAAGCCAATAGTAATCGAGTCAAAATAAGATTAACATTATAATTTAGAAACTTACTTTAGTTTCGTCATGTTTTTATAAGCTAACATAATCGCGTGACGTTGAATGCGGTTGTACGTGGATAAACGCAATGACGCGCCGACATGGCTTTGTGCGTGTATGCATCAGTGCGCCTGCTGCATCGCTTCTTCGCTTTTACAAGCGCA
The DNA here is from genome assembly GCF_030506205.2 of Paramisgurnus dabryanus. Taxonomy (NCBI): domain Eukaryota; kingdom Metazoa; phylum Chordata; class Actinopteri; order Cypriniformes; family Cobitidae; genus Paramisgurnus; species Paramisgurnus dabryanus. The sequence continues at coordinate 32,685,059 of NC_133355.1, read as the reverse complement.
TATAGATCCGTTTTTGCCGCTATTATCTTTGTAAAGGAATACACTAGTTAACTGCTAAAATCTTAACTTGAGATTTACACCGGGGCACAACAGATTTAGACTATGGCATGTGCCGCCTTCCTTGTGTGTTCTTGTGGATGCGCTCCGTTCATTTCCATGGTTTCTCGCGCTGGTTTCACTGCAAACTGCGCGCAGCCAATGGGTGTATGAAACATCATCACGTAGCATTACGGTACAGTGTTCATGGGAAATGTAGGAAGTACTGCCAGAGGAATAAATGTCCGAGAACAGAGCATTATGTATCATGCATGCAATGCCTCATGCATCACCGGCCAAACTCAACAGTATCTGTCTGCGTCCTGCAAGACGGAGGCGTGAGTTGTAGTAGGCGTGACTTGTAGTAGTTGGAGGCGTGTCTTGTACTTTTCTAAATCGCGGTCCACCACGCGAGATCTACCTCAAAGTCAGAAGTGAAATTATGAAAGTTTTAAGACTTATTTTAAAAACAAGCTTGTATGTTAGCAATTTGGGCATCAATGTGTTTGTAGTGAATTTGTCATTAAATAAGATTTAGAGTCTGTTTGAAACCGGGTCAGGTTAGGACAGGCTGAGGATATATGATGAAAGCCTTTTAATGGTAAATTTCGTTTTGTGCATACATTTGTGCATATTTCAAAAAACGTATGGGTGGAATGTTTTTGGCACTGTGATTCTGCTGGTTAATTAAATAAAATACAATGAATTAATTTATTAATTACTCGTATTAATAAAATTAACACGTTCAGGGATTAATAATAATTGAAAGTGATGACAATGGCATTTTTCATCAGATGTTTATATTTACAACAAAAAGAAAACGACACTAAGCCAGGGGTTTTATTATAATTTATAATAAATTAAAGAAGTGCCTTATGAATATTTTTTATGTTATCCTTTGTATATTTATAAACGTATGAGATACATACACAGCACACAGTCAAGTACATTATAAACAAGCTTATACTGCAGGCCTACTACAAACTCTCTCCCGTTTTAATAATAACACCCTGACCTCTGCATTACATCTGAAGCCTCCAAATTAGGCAATTTTGGGAAAAGATTATCATCTTAACTTTCGAGATGTATAGGAGAGCTCGCGTGATCCGTGAACCGCGATGTACCGTACACACTGCATATTAATTGGGTTGTCACTAATATGGTTGTCACTTATTAATTCGGTTGTCACTTCACCTTTTAATGCTTAATCCTGTTCTGACAACCGCATAATACAACCGAATTAACTTCCGCAAAATGCAGGGGACAACCGCATTTATAAAAACTCTGCATAGTGTGTACATTACAACTAAAGTGTTCAAATGTGGATCATGGATATGACAGGTCTCTCTTCTGAAAAACTAAATTCCTAGAAGGGGAAAAGTCTTTTGCGTGCGGTGCAGAAATTGACAGAGAGCGTTTGCTGACTAGTGTTGCCATATTGCACTAAAAAAAGCGAACAGGAAAATTCCAATAATAAACCGAAATAAATCCAAGTGCTTATATCAAAATATTGGGTCCCGGTACCTTTACACTTTAATAACACCAAAAACTTGTTCGCTTCATGAGCAAAAACCAAGCCATAAACGGTTAAGCGCCAAAACAGTACGTACAAAAAACCCGAGGACCTGGCAACAGTGCATGACAGCGCGCTGTTTTACAAATGCGTGCAATGCACAACTCCAAGACGGTGGTTTATTGCAAAACATAATGCTGTTAAATTATTTTGGTCAAAGCTTTGAGACGCGAGACGGCAGAACGTTGCTATGGTTATCTCTGGGTCAATCATCACATTTTCGGGAGTGAGTCTTGTTCCGTACAGACATGTAACGAACATTTAAGGGATTCACTCCCGCATTTAAATGCGGTTGTCACTCCCGAAAGTTTGCAGTGTGTAATAGAGGATTTAGAAGAGCTTTTTACCGTGAAAGAGGAAGATCTCGCGTGGTGGACCGTGATTTAGAAAAGTACAAGACACGCCTCCGACTACAAGTCACCCCTACTACAACTGACGCCTCCGTCTTGCAGGACGCAGACAGACCCGACTCGCCAAACTGGCTAGTAAGTTTTTATGAACACCCGCCAAAATTAATTTTAACCCGCATTTGGCGGGTTGGCGGGTGTTAATTTAGAACCCTGATTGTCACGCTGGTCCATGCGTGTAATAGTCACGCATTTTCGTGATATAGGGTTGAATCAGCACACAGTTGCTGCTTTCTCTTTAGCTTTGTGTAGTTGAAGCCTTGTTTACACTTTTGCAATTCGCATGGCTCTACTCTACGGCGTGAACCTACTGAACCTGCGGGCTTCTCAGTAAACCTACAAGGCTTTTATGCATTACGTGATCTCCGTTGTATAATTCTGTGAAATGACAGAGGGCGACTCGTGAGTAATTGTTCTTAAAACCATCAAAAAGCAGCAATGAGAAGAAGTAGTTTGCCGAATAATTTGTCAAACACTTGTCTTGTGAGAAGTTTGTAACTATATAAAACATCACATTACTTGAATGGGTGTTCATAAGGCTGACATGACACCTTCATATGAAGGAGATTTTATGCACATTTATGACTACTGTCTTAAGTGTCATTTGTTCAATTATGTCATTTTTATTGCAAGGATGACATTGTTTGAGATATCTTTGTTATGACAACTTGACATTAAACAATACATCATAACTTGTATTAACAACTTGAAATTACCAAGACAACATAACTGACCAATTTTTACCAGTGATACAAATTTAATTTGTCATTAAAATGTCATTAAGTGTTAATACTCTGTCAAATAGTTTATAACAGTGTCAATATTTTTCTTGACCTCAACTACAGTGGTACAAATATAATTTATCATTAAATGTTAATACTCTGTTAAAGAGTTTTATAACAGCGTCATGATGTTTATTTGACCGAGTATCAAATAATAATATTTGACATAGTATTAACACTTAATGACATTTAAATGACAGTTTAATGTAATGTTAACCCACAAAGCTAGGTAGTTTCGTAACTTTGATAATTATTGTTTATAGCAGATTTATAACAAGTTGTGTTGCCTTGGTTTATGTCAAGTTGTCATAACAAAGATATCTCAAACAATGTCATCTTTGCATGACATAATTGAGTGAATGACACTTAATGACAGTTGTCATAAATGTGCATAAAATCTTCTTCATGTTCATGACACGTGTCATGTCATGATTATGAAGGTGTCATGTCAGTCTTATGCACACCCCTTCAAGTAAAATGTTACCAAAGTTTTGTGGTTTTTTATTTCCTACAGGGCAGGGGAAGGGAAGAGGTATGTAAAATAAAATGAAAGTTTCAAAGCAGTTGCACACATCTAAATACTTTTTGGCATTCAGAAATAGACCCAGATAGATTTCAGCCTAACAGGGATAAATAAATTTTTCCAGACAGTATTTTTTATATGTATTTGAAATACATTTCCATGTATTTATGCCGATCTCTGAGCAGAGGTAATCCATAAACAGGGTAGAAATCCAACCTAGAGGTCAGGGCAGGCAGCAAACAGTCACAGAACTATATCTAGGCAGAGGTCGATACACAGTAACAAGGGAACAAAACACGGAAACCAAAAACCAGGATATGTGATGCATTTAATTGATGCAGACCTAACAATACTTTGCAATGATAGAGACAATGAACAGGGTTTAAATAGGTGAGGTGATTAGATACAGGTGTGAAAGTAATCAGAGTTAATGGGTCTATGAAATGGTTTATGAGAGATGTAAGGCAGGATGTTGTAGGATGTCCAAGAGGGAGTGCCCTCTGGTGGAATATGAGGTAAGTCCACCTGACAGATGTCACAACAGCAAACACAAGGTTATTAAATAAGGGAGCAAATTATGAGGCAACATGTGATAATCATGAAACAATAACAAGGTAAGTAGCAAGGAAAGAAGGAAGGAAGCACACAGCACAAACAAAGGCCATGTGCTACCACACAAGACAAGGGCTATGTCCAAAAACTATATAGTTTGAATATGGATAGTTTGAATGAATTCCGACATTCTAAATCCACCACGTTGATACATCATCATAACAACAATTTAGTCATTATCTGGAATGACGTTAAACTAGCGCTATTTAACCACAGCATTTGAATAGAGCCCCTTTACTGCTTTTGGACATATTTTAATAAAACAACGCATCTCCTTCTTCTTCATTTGATAACTCCTCTCCCGGGGGCTTATGGGAAAGTAAAGGGTCCATCAAATGAACACCACGGGATCTTGGCGGGTACTTTTCCCTTCTGTTTTTCAAATAATATGAATTCGGACATACTACTAGCCTTACCTACTGCTTTTCAGACATTTTCAGATGCGGCCTAGGACTAAAAAAAGGAAAAGAGGGCAGAATCATGACATGCATGTTGAATACCTCCTGGAGAACCAGTAGCGAGGCTACATAGCAGTGGCGGCCGATGGCCGATGACTTCTTTTTTCGAGGACGCTCGATGCAAAGTTCGTCACAACATGTATGTAGCCCGTCATGTGTGTGGTTCTACATATCAAAATATGTCAAGAGATCCTGTGTGCATCACGTGTCTGTCAAAATAAGTGCCTGCTGCAGACGCGTCTAAAGGGTTTATGATAAAAGAGACACTTGCGTTTGCCAGATACTTGCATAATCTCATGCCGTAATCAGGGTTTACTGTTAAGGGAGTGTCTTGCGTGTTTTTCTCTTTTATCGTAAACGGTTTTGACACGTGTGAAGCAGGCACTTGAAAAAACACGTGATGCACATGGTACACATGACGCAACAAACATATATTTTGAAAACACAAGCAACACACATGACACTCCAAACACTTACTTTGAATTTGCGGCCCTCGAATGAGCAGTGACGAGCCGCCACTGATAAATAGGGGCCAGGGTGGCACTGGCCCACTCAGATTGACGGGTGGCTCACCCATTCAGAAAAGACAAAACTATTTTTGTGGAAAAGCCGAAAAAATCATGCATAAATTATAATAATATATGTAATAATAATCGCTCAAATACGCATCATTCAGAAATAAATAACTATTTATAAAGAAAGTTTATCATGTGCATGTGTTTCCTACACTGTTAAACCTTACCAGGCTTTTTAAGAGTAAATTACTGGCAACACTGTTGCCAGCTAGTTACTGTACAGCATCTGTAACTGTGACTTACTGGCAACAGTGTTGCCAGTATAATACTGTTCCGATGACAATACAGTGAATAACTGGCAACAGTGTTGCCAGTAGTTTACTGTCTCTGTACCATTACGGTGTTTTACTGGCAACAATGTTGCCAGTTTTATACTGGAGGTTAGTAATTACAGTTAATAACTGGCAGCAGTGATTTCAGTTAATTACTGTACTGTACCACATGCTTCAGGTTCAATACTGTATATACAGTATATAAAATGGCGTACTCATTGTGGTACTCTAAATCTTTTGAAAGATTCTTTTTTTATGTTACTTTATTAAAAAGGGAGAAATAACCCCAAAATATTTAGACAAATACACTTTATTACTGTTGCAATAGATGTCAGGATCATAGGATGGATGAACCCAATCGCAGACAAAGTCGGGAAAACAGAAAACACTTTATTTACTAACATAAAACAAAACCCACGAGGGGGTACACAACATGAAACACCGTAAGCAGACAGATAACACTAAACTTGACAAGATAACTAGGCTAGATAACCACATGAAAACGAGAACAAAACCAAATGAACCTGTACAGAACTAAGGACACAATGACTTTATATAGAAAAAAACAAACAAGATAACGAGGGGGAAGAGGTGATGGGAGAAAACCAATGATTACTAATAAGCAGGAAAACGAGGGGGTGGGGACAAGAGATAAAACACCGGAGGCACATGACCCAATAAACAAGGCCATGAACCTCCACACAGAGCATGGGACTGCCAGAACCCTGCCATCATGACTAGATATAAATACAAAACAAGACTCCTGCAGGATCCTGACAATAGATAAATACAAATAGACAAATTATTTTAAGACACTTAACAAAATCATGTCAAATCCCACCCTAATAAAAAAAAGATCTCAGTCACCGTTGACCCTCAGGTTATTCAAAACCTGCAGTAATTCAACATAATTTAAATGACCTTCTTATATTCTTACAATTCAAGCATTAACAAAAATGCTCCATATAACTCGAAGTAGAAACCAGAAATTAAGCTCTGTTTTTTGCACAGGTCTACTAAAGGGTTAATGGTGCCACATGGTGATCAACAGTAAAAATTTAAAATTTTACCTCTTTGCAAAAGGAAAAACCACCAACAATCAAAAATGCATGATAATAAGGTGTCATGGGTTTGCAATCAAAAAATGTTGCTATAATGGAAGTCAATGGAGCAAAAACAGCCACTAACAATAAATGAGGAAGAAATAAAAAATCTGATGCTGCACAAAAACTAAAAACATCAAAACATTCATCAAAGCCAATGTTTTTACTAATCTTTGAAATGCCCAAGACTGTGAAAAGGGTTTAAAAATCCAGTCCAGTCACTTTTTATATTGAAAATAAGTCATTTTGTGTTTTTTCCCAAATAAGTAACATCACTTATGAACTTGGCAATTAAAGAGTTACAATCATGGAATTTTTGTTGGTAATTTTGATCAGTACTGAGGTTGATTAACAGATTTATTTAATAAAAAATAATAATATTAATCTGATAATGTTTACAATTTAGTGGCATTTTTTGGCCACAAACAACATGAAAGGGCAGTGAATTTGAACAATGCACAAGGGTTAACGTTGATAGGAAATGCTAAAAACTTGCTAATCAGTTATTTTATCAAGTTATTTGGAATCTTAACTTTATGTGTTTTAAAGACACTCACAAATATTTTAACAGTTTACTTACTCATAGTTGTGTGATCCATTTTCAGCTTTTAAACATACAAATCCACTATTATATTGTTAAACACAGCATGCTCCAGAGTAAACAAACAAGTTTATCAAGGCAAATTGGTGACACCTAAACCTGTGGATGAATTGTTTGTATGCATGCACATGTATGTGTGTGTATGTATGTGTGTTAATGCATTAATCCTTGTTTTCTGACTGAAGATAAATTGTTTTCAATAAATTGTGACATAGTGCATCATGGGGAATGTAGAGGACAGTAATTTACCAGAAAATATTACAGTTATTTCCCTTAATTGGTGCAAAGAGTAATTTACTGTAGTTTATTATTAGAGCAGCATAACTGCACCTCATATCACAGTAAAATACTTTTCACCGATGTTAAAGCTTAATACTGCCAATTTTACAGTTATTTACCTAGAAATCTACAGCAAGGTTTAACAGTGTAACCTTGCAAATGCACACAGACACGCCCACATATTGAAATGGACACACACTCATAAGCGCATGCACAGAGACGCGCGTTTCATAAAGCACGCAAACACAGAATCTCTACGTGCTTGACAAAATACCACAGTCTTGGCAAGTATTCTCCGGAAGAGCATTTCGAGGGTAGAGCGGTTGCATGGAGTTCTGTTGACCACACATCTCTTCGTGATTGGTTGCCTCACCTCTTGCTGTCTCCACCTCTTCAATTAATCTGCCTTCGTCCTTCACTTCAAACTCAAAGTGTACCCTACTTGAAAGTGTCAAGTCACGTGATTTGGATCACCCTTGTTGACATATGGGAGAGAGTTGTGGAAGGCTATACTTCATGTTAAGCATAAATATAAAGCCTACTGATAAAGGACACCGTCAACAGTATTGTTGGCAAAATAGACTATGTTTGACAGGTGCCATATTTGAAAATCGATATTTATTTATTTATTTTTAATTACATTTATATCTGAATGTATGTCCACCTATAGACTTTCAAACATCAAAATGTCATTAATTAATATGTATTTGTGTACAAAATGACATTAAAACATATTTTCTTATTCTATTTTGCTGGAAACGCTTCAAACACGGTTTTTCAGATTGTATTATTAGTAGACACATGATACTGTCCCAAATGCCACTGTGGCACCCTCTGCTGGCTGCAAGAGGCCTAACTCCACCTCAGCCTAAGGACTCAATCACCCAACATGCCTTGCACCACACTGATTTATGACACGCTTGCTGCTCAATATCTGGACTATTTAAACCAGCGGTGGGCATTTCTGATCCTGGAGGGCCATGGTTCTGCAAAGTTTAGCTCCAACCCTAATCGAACACACCTGAAAGATCTTATCAAAGGCTGCAGTATCAGTTGGAATGGCATTTATGTGTGTTTAATTAGGGTTGGAGCTAAACTTTGCAAGACAGTGGCCCTCCAGGACCAGGAATGTAATGGTCAGTAGCAGTTTTAAGCCTTATATTTTTTAAACAATTTAAAAAGTAAATCATCTGACTGTGCTGTGCTTATTCAATGCATATTCATGACTTAGCAGATGTGGAGCATTTCAGGATAAAATACAGACACATAGCTCAGGTCTCACGCTGCTTTCACATGATATATTTAATGTTTAAAACTGTCAAAATGAGTTTCAGCATTTTTAATCAAATACACGATTATCATAAAATCACATATATTGCATATGTTGGAAGCAATGTTGTGCTTTTAATCATAAAATGGTGTTATGTGTTAATAAATGTGTTATTAAATAGGATCTTGTCTCGTCCTCAGTTCCCCAAAAAACAATGAGACTGACAGATCCAGTTCTAACTGTTGTGAGCATAGACTGTAAAAAAAGATGGACGACGCCTGTTCGCTCCCTTCCATTGGTGAAAAGTGAAGCCGCCAGTGTCCCGATATGGCGCTGACATCTTGGGTCTAGAGTCTGCGCAGTAGCGATTTCGGGACCAGTCATGCGCAGTAGTGAGCAGGAAGTGATGCCGCGAAATCAAAACCCCGCCCTCGCTCTTGCAGAATGCGCATATCACACGATATCACAGCTGTCAATCATGACGTGACACCACCGTTTTTATATCATTAAATAACTAACTAAACACAAACTTATTTTAAAAACAAACATTTGAATTTACATCAGTGTGATAAAACTACAATAAATGACAGAAACCAGGTTTGGAAAAAATATAATTGAAGTGTAATTAATTTTTTTAGTTGGTCTCAAGTCCCATTGAATAACATGGGGAGGCGGGGTTTATGACCTATACTGGGACCAGTCACTGGGGGCGATCGAGATGTTTTGGCTTCACTTTTCAGGGCTTGTGCGGCACGCTTGGTCGTGAGACTCGTCCCACCACTGCTCTACTAACTAGATTTTTTTTATTTGATCAAATAGTTTTGAAAAACATGAGGGTGAATTATGACTATAAATTTTATGTGAATTTAAATAAATTAAAATTAAAGTATTGTAGCAATTGTTTGTTATACATCATTGTGGGTTACACACCTATAATACTTTAAAGGTATAACGGAAGATTTTCCTCAATTTTTGAAAAGAACCGCCCTCCATTTAAAAAAATTGCACATGCGCAACACTCTACCTGTTCCAAAGAGGGAACGCCTATTAAATGTGTGCACGAGAGAGAGAGAGCATGCAGGAGCCTAGTTCTTCTGTTTACAAGTTGCTGTCGGCATGTTTACAGTGTCTGTGTGGTTCGTGACTTGTGCCAGGGCTAGTATCGCTAATCAACTTACATCAACTTTTACTAGCAGTGATTTTTAATGGATTTCTCCAAATAGCATGACAAACTTTACCTGTCGAGTAGAAACTTGACGTGGGAAGCCCAACCTGTGCTTTTAGCTCACGCCAGCGTGTGAAATATTCTTCCAAAAACACTCTGGTCTTGTTTCTTTCTTCACACTCCTTTCTATTCTTGTCATACAATTCGTAGACACTTTTTCTCTTGCGACCCACAGACATTTTGAAAAAACACGGTTAGAATGCAAGCTTCAATGAATGGTTGAAATCGTAGCCCACCACACATATACACCTGAAAGTGCGCATGTGAAGAAAGCGAACCTAGGGACAAGCATGTACGACGACCTTACGTCAACATATCATCAGAATGATTGACAGCTGGGATGACCAATAGTCTAGATGATCCACCCAGAAAAAGAAAATCTACCACTATACCTTCTAGTATTTTAAGGTTGGATGATTGACATGTTTGTTTGCATAATGACATTTTTCAACCTGATCTCACGAATTTCCGTGGCATAGTCACGGAATTTTGTGCTCATTTTTCCGTGGCATTCTCACGGATCTCCGCATTTTTCCGTGGCCCTGCTACGGACTGTCTTTTTCCGTGGCATTCTCACGGATTGGTTACTCAACTGTTTTGTCCTATTTTCTTACCATTTTCGCTTCGGTTTAGGGTTAGATTTACATGAAATGACATCCCTACCCAAACCCAACTCTAACCCCAACGCCAGGCGACAATTAGCCTGGTTAGCCAGACCTACATCAAGATGTAAGGTCTGGCAACTCTTCACACAAACGGCTCAATGCAAGGGGCGGGATATAAGGTTGTCCCTCAAAATGCCTCTGCACGCAATAGGATAGCGCTATGACGGATCAGAGCAACGAAAAGGTGACGTAGTTACCGTAACCAGTCGGCAAAACTCCAAACACATCTTTCTTGCTTAAAAAGGACTTCAGTAGGGTTTATTTGCTCTTCTCTCAAAGAAAAACATAAGTCTAAGTCCTCCAGAGTCGCGGCCAAAGCCGCTTCAAAAGATAGCTGTTCGCCAGCAGCAGCAGCCATTCTCTGTTTTCAAGTAGGAACCGTTGCAGCTCTGTCGTCATCATGTTAAGCCCGCCCCACAGACGCTACACACGATGTGATTGGCCTGACCAAATTTTGGTTTTTGGACCGGTTAAGTGTATTGTGAGTGCCTAGACTAAACCCTGGCAGCAAATATATTTTGCGGCCGCTAGGGTGCGTCTAGATTTCTAGGCTAGGCGACAATTGTTTAAAGTTTAGAAAATATAAAAGAATAAATCAGAAAAAATATTATAAACCAATAGTTAAAGTGACATAACGCAAACACCAAATCTAACCCCTAAACCGAAGCGAAAATGGCTTGAAAATAGGAAAAAGCAGTTGAGTAACCAATCCGTGAGAATGCCACGGAAAAAGACAGTCCGTAGCAGGGCCACGGAAAAATGCGGAGATCCGTGAGAATGCCACGGAAAAATGAGCACAAAATTCCGTGACTATCCCACGGAACTTTGTGAGATCATGTTGACATTTTTATGTGCCACCCCATAGAAACTGTTGGCCCCTGGTTAGCCACCCCTATGAAAAAACCCTGGCTCCGCCACTGCGGATAACGACTAAGGGAAAAAACTGTTTATATATACACAGCGGATTGATGAGGGTGATGAGTGGAAGGTGCGATGACGACAGACAATGATCAGGTGTCGGAGAGTGTAGGATTATGGGATATGGAGTCCAAGTGACAATGACAGGGAAAACAAAGGGAAACAGGCAGACATACAGAATGGGACTGTAACAGTACCCCCCCCAGGAAGATGCATCCTCATGCCTAAAACAGAACAAAGTACTGCCTGGGAGAAGGGCTGGACATCCTGGAGTATGGACAGGATGGGACAGGACAGGTAGCCTCCAGGAAAGTGCACATGGCACCAGGAGCCATGGAGGTGCAGGCAATTCAGGCGGCCAAGGCGGTGCAGCCCACAATGGGGGTCAGGGAGGTGCAACAAATAAAAAAAATGTAAATTGAAGTTTGTCATTTATTTGAAGGTTACTGTATTATCAACACAATGAAGACATGGTTGTAATAAAATAAAAATAAAATAAAATTTATTAACAAAAGATGAACAAGATTAACTAATAACACTACTAAATGATACTAAAAAAAAACAAATAGTTTTGCAGTATTAACTCTGGGGTCAACCACAGTGCCCGCGTTACAACCTCTTTATTTTTTTAATCAATGCGCAAAGAGACTTAAAGTACCCCACTGATTTTGGACATACAGATATGATTTATACATCATTTAAAACATGAAAGTGGCTAGATTTTTTGTGTCCACTCTCAATAAAAACAGAATGTTGTGCTTTTTTGCGAAAAATTAAGAAAATGAACACGATGCGCATTCTGTTCTCTCTCCCTCAGTGAAGTCCTTTCAGAAAGCCATCAGAAAAATTAATTGTAACTTAACGAATACTTGTCATACAGCAGAAGATAAATGTCTACATAATGCTTGTAAATATCTGCAACAGGTGAGGAGTAATGGCGTCTGTAAACAAACATGAAGTACTGATAAGTTGACCATGCTTATCTAAATTTACCATGGTTTACTATAGTATTTGTATCTAAACAACAAATTTACCATTGACTCATTACAGAAACCAGTTTAATTGTGATTTTTTTTTATGAAACATATGGTAATACAAATTGCATTTAGCCAAAAACATGGTTGCACTTTTTCTGTAGTAAAACCATGGTTTTATATATATACACACACGCACACATACATAAATATATATGTATGTATGTGTGTGTGCGTGTGTGTGTGTGTATTTATATTATATTTAAATATTTGGCTAATTACACAAGTATACCTAGAAACCAATTACTATAGAAAAAGTATTTTCCTCTCACATTCCTGCCTAAAAGGCTCATTATGCAGGTCTTTGTTTCCTCAGGTTTCTATCACAGATTATTCAGGAGCTTTTTCGCCTCCTGTCATAAAGTGTCTACATCAATATATTGTGTGAATCAGTAGGCAAATGTTTTCATATGATTTTTAAGAATAAACTATAGACTATTAGATCCAGTTTTGAAAAGTCGTGTGAAAACACGTTTAGTAGATTTTTCAAAAAACACACATAAAGACGGCAAAATCACTGAGGGACCTCAGAGGGTTAAAGTTGTTTTTGCGTGAGAGCAGATGATTTGTTTCTTAAACTGTGTCCCAAACAACTTGTGGTGATGAAGGTGCTCTATATAATTAAATATAATGTATAGATCTCCACCATACAGCATTGATGCACATATGCAACCTGCATGGACTACACCATTGTAAATGTGCACTATTATTTTGTTGCTAGTTTGTATATTTAGTTGTGTATTATATGTTTCCTTCTATTTAATTACGTTTTCATACTTTTATCCAGACATGGGGACTTGTGACTTGGTGACTTGGACTCGAGTCGACTCGAGTCGCTATTTTTGTGACTTGTGACTTGACTTGACAATAAATAAAATACTTGAGACTTGACTCGGACTTGGAAGTTAAAGACTCGGGACTTGACTTGACTTGAGACACGATGACTTGAATGACTTGAGTGTTCATCACATCATGTTTTCAGTTTAAATATAAAATATATAAATTATTTTAAAAAATAAAGTCGACCCAGCTGGAGCGCAGGCTGAGAATGGTGTTGTCATGACTGAATCACGACACGATCATTCGCCATGCCCTCTCGTACCTTACGCACACAACGCCCACTTAGATCAGATATCAACATGTCAGCCGGAGGGGTACGGAGGGTCATCGCTTTTGGCTTCAACAAGATGGCAAAAGACGAACAGTGCGTTGCAAGACATGCAACATTAAAATCACAGGCAGCCAGACGGCAACCTCCAATTTTGGTCGTCATTTAAAGAGCCATTATGCCCAGTAAGTGCTTGTCAATTTGTTAATATCTGGTTAGTTGGTAGTTAGCTAATGTAATAATAGCTAATGTAGCCCTCATCATACTGTGTTGGGGACAAATGTGGGCAAAATAATTGTGATTTATTTTTTAAAATACTTATTTTTATTTTTGAATACTTATTTTTCAAGTTTGCCACCTGAACACACACACAACGAAAAATGACTTGATTCTACAATGTTAGGGGCGGTTCACATGTCGCGTCTTTTGCGCGCTCAAGTTCGTTATTTCAAATTTAGGCGCGCGAACGGAAGAGGTGCGACGCGCTCGTTTTTTTCTTGGCACATGTATAAGAGAGAGAGAGAGAGAGAGAGAGAGAGAGAGAGGGGAGAAATGTAACAAAGTTTAATGTTGTACGTGAACTGTGTTTGAGCGAGAGGGAGGTGTTCAGAGAGGGGTCTGTTAGATGTTAAGCTGTTATTTGTTTTATGGACTCAATGTGGAAAATTTCAAACACGGTTGGCAGAAGTGAAAAATTAAATAATTTATGAAGTTACAATTTTGTTTGATTCCAAGATGTATTTTACTGAACATGAGTATTTACAATGCAAATCTAAATTGTTGTATTTACTGATAGTTACTTACAGTATATCAGGTCACTTTATTAAGATCAGATTCTGCAGGTAAAATTACAATAATAAGGTGACTTGACTTGGACTTGACTTGACCTACTACAGGACTTGACTTGACTTGACTTGACATAGCCTGTGACTCGACTTGACTTGACTTGCCCAAGAAAAAAAATACTTGGGACTTACTTGAGACTTGAAGGTTCAGACTTGAGACTTACTTGAGACTTGCACATGTGTGACTTGGTCCCATCTCTGCTTTTATCCTATCTTGTCTGTTTCCTAACAGTATTGGTGTTAAAAGCAAAGTGAAAATTTCATTGTTCGGGGGAACTGTGCATATGACAATGGCTTTAAACTTTGAACTTGAAGGATTGCCCTGATTGTGTAAAATAGGTTTTTTTATGGTTTTAACTGTTTCCTTAAAAGACCATTTCTATTTTGTGTAGCTCATGCATCTTTTGCTGCACATCAGTGGCTTTATATTCTCCAGTGAAATAGAAAGTCATGACTGGACAACATCACGTTTCTAGTCAACTTAGTGTGTTATAAAATATTAATATCAATGGGAATATACTTCAGAGATATGCCAACCACCCCACAGATTTCTTTACTCATATTTACCAAATGTGATTTTTTTGTATATTTTAACAGCACACAAAATGTTTGCATTTGACAGCTCTGGTCATGTGTAAATTATTAATTATTACTAGTCTAGCCTGTAGCCTCAGGTGTCATGAATATGTTGCCATGAATATAACATTAGCATAAACTTAGTGTTTGTATTTGTCTGGTGTGAACGGCAGGTTGTGTGTATGTTTGTCCTTGTGGTTTAAAAAGAGGGCGTGTGCAGTATCAGGCTGAACCGGTCACACGTGTATGCTAGTCAGATGTCGGAAAAGTTTTCATCACATACTCTTTACACCCAACCCACTCATTATTGACGCTGTTTCTGAACACAGCTTATTATTAACCTGTTTGTGTTTGTTAATTATTCAGATGAATGTGAGAGTAGAATATAAAAGATATGATGAACTACACACTTAAAACCAAATCTATAACATAGCCTACAGGATTTATTTAAGGACACACTGTAAAATACCAAAGGTAAGTCAATCTATTGTTTCTTTATAAGATGAGTCCTCAGCATGCTGCCAACAAACATTATTTTGTTTGAATTATTTGTCTTGGTCCAAAATTGAGCCAACCAAAATAGGGTTCCCAGCAGGAACTGTGGCATGTTTAATTTAGTGTTTGATTTGTGTTTTAGTGTTTGTTATGGGAACCTATTTTCCCCATGTTTAGTTAACATTTTTAGACCTTTTAAGTCAAAATAATGAGAAATATTTTTGAGTTTGAGATATTTCAGAAATCTGATTTTGTTTGACATGATATATTTATATGAGTAGTTTGGAAATGAGTAAAACATTTTCATTTATTTGCTTTCAGAAAGAAGACATGATCAGTAAGAGCAAAATCATTCTACAAATCATTGTGATTGCGAGCGTCGCTCTCTCTATCTTTCTCTACTACCAACTATCTATCAGAGGTTTTCTGGATGATTGGTGTTCCTGTAAATGTGAGATGGATTCAGAGGCAAACCTGTGGCAGTCTGAACGATACAATCGCTCAACTCATGTGTTTATGAACAGCAAAAACGGCGTTTTGGATTTTGAGACTTTCGACTGGTGGACGGTGAGGTGTTTGCAAGTGAAAATTTTTGGGTCGAAGCCATGCAACCAGTCACGCTTCTAGTCAATGTTTAAACAATGAGGTATAAAACATATTATGCCATTTTATGAGCAAGTCCAGCAAAAACAGAGTGATGCAATAAAAAAGCACAAATCTTAACCTCAAGCTTTCCTAGATCTATACTCTTACGAGAATTAACCATGGTTTTATTGTGGTAAAAGTGCAGTGAGCATGTATCAGCAAATAATGTTTTACTACACTAATTATGATTTAACTATGGTTTTTGAATAACATAGTTGTCAAAACCATGGTTATTTTGTGGTTACCATGGTTTTACTACAGTAACCATGTTTTTTTGTTGTTGTTTTAACTGTAGTAAAACCATAGTTAATTTCATAAGGGTATGACTTTTAGCTGATCATAATCAGCTTACAAAAACCCATCACTTCACTTAGAGACATTTAAAACCTGTATGGATTAGTTTTTGATGGGTGGATAAGCTTTAAAAGTTTATCACTATCCAATATATATATTTATACCACAGTGCTGTTGAATGCTTTATTCTGATTCGTTGAGAAATCCCTTACGAAAATTAAACATGGTTTTATTGTGGTAAAAGTGTAGTAACCATGTTTTTTTTTTGTGTATTGATTACTATCAGCAAAACTATGGTTTAACTACACTAACCATGGTTTAACTATGGTTTTTAAAAACCGTAGTTGTCAAAACTATGGTTATGTTGTGGTTACCATGGTTTTACTACAGTAACCATGGTTTTTTGGTTTAAACTGTAGTAAAACCATGGTTAATTTTCCATGGTTAACATCCATGGGTGTTGCTTATTTTCCTGTAACCGCACACCTAACCTGTCAAATGTCTTAAAAATAGGCACCAGAGCAATGTTTCTGGTATGTGGTATATGTCATGCCACATTACCACCTTGGGTGTGCATTATTTTTTTAATAATTCAAAGGCCCATTGTCAATTATTTCCTTACACACACACACACACACACACACACACACACACACACACACACACACACACACACACACACACACACACACACACACACACAGACACACACACACACGCACACACACACACGTATACTGTAACATATAATGCTGAAATTATGATTTAATCTAACACTGTGTTTGACTGAAAGAAGAAAATCATACTGTGCACCCATGTTATTTAATTAAACGTTAAGACAGTTTGTTTCTTTTAAAACATTTGGACACGACTATGTCAATTCACGTGTAGCTCCTAAATACATATTTGTTTAAATATTTTCAGAGTCTTCAAGGCGCCTCAACCGTAGCCAACTTCACAGATTTGGTGGAGGATTTATTTTCTCACTTTCCAGATAAAGATCACTACTCAGACAGCAGTTCCAGTCGCTGCAGAAGCTGTGCTGTCGTGGGCAACTCTGGCAACCTCATTGGATCCCATTATGGTGCACTCATCGATTCAAATGACTTCATTATAAGGTATTATATATATAAGTCCACGATTACCAACCCTGTTCCTGGAGATTTACCCTGCTGCATACGTTAGATCCAACCCAACTTCAACTCTTAATTAGTAGCCATGGAAAGCTTGATTAGCAGGTTCAGCTGTGTTGGGTTTAAGGTTGTAGGTGAACTCAGCAGGAAAGAAGATCTCCAGGAACAGGGTTGATGACCACTGATATAAGTTAACACACTTCTTAAATGTACTAGAAATATATCATGTCTTATGTGTGTAATTAGAGATAAAGATTTCCCTGTATGCAGGGGCGGATCTACCGGGGTGGCACGGGGTGGCAGTTGCCACCCTAAATAAAAGCATTGCCACCCCATATGCCACCCCAGCGCGGGTATCCTAATATAGATAATTTATACCCGAGTAGGCTCTTTTAACCAGAAAGGCAATGTAGTTTTTCTCTGCGTGTGTTTAGGGGTGGGAGACACATATCTGACGATGATTGGTGTGTGTGTCTTAGACGGGGTGGGACAACCACGTAGCTGATGGTGATTGGCTTAATTTCCATCGTTAGCCAACCAGAGGCAGCAGAGTTCATACACAAGCATGCAGTCAGTCCGAGCAGAAAGTATTTTACAGTGTAAAAAAAAGTCCGCGCAGATTTGCCAACTGGGTGACTTTGTCGCTAGATTAAGAAACTTTTGAGATCCCCTTTAGCGACTTTATTAAAAAAGCGACTAGGACAAATCTAGCGATCTTTTCTGGCGTGGTTGGAGACGTTTGGAAACTGCGGTGAAAGGATGCATCGCCCCATCCAAGGCACTCACATGCAGCCCGGTTCTCGCGCTGCAGTCCATCCCTTCCGAGTCGCACAAACCCGCAACAACAGAGCGATGACAAGTACAACGATCTCAAAACAAAGGTAGCGGACGCAAGCACAAAGTATAAAAAGCACAAACGTTACTTTTCCATCGTTGAGGTTAAAGGCAAGAATGTTTATGAACGTGCAACTTATGCCCATGAAGAAAGAGTCTCTTCACGCCTGTAGCGAGGAATTCTGATCTAATAAAGCACCTCACATCATCACATGCTGCCAAAACAAATTCTCTTTAGTGTCTTAAAGTGATTAAGTTGAGCATCACATCAGCAAATCAGAGTACTAAATACGGTCATATTTATAGATAAATGTTGCATCAGGATAAAAATACAAAAATTAAACTGATGTTAAATATTGCACGAGGTAGTTGCTTGGTAGTTAAAACAACTGAACTGCAGGTTTGTGTAAGCAGTAAATATATTTTAAGCAGTTCTTTCTAGCCCGTCATGTCTTGTTAGCTACTGCAGCAATCAAAATATTCCATACGTGCATATGAAATCGCTCGTTATGATATAGTTTAATGTTTTTATTTGTCTTCGTTAAGGTGACAAAACTATTCAGTGTTGTGTATGTTTAGAAAGCTTGAAAGACAACTTAATGCGGCATTTTCCAGGATATTATGAAAAGAAAGGCTGATATCCATTCTTTTTACCAAAAATAATAGAAAAATCAAATACTATGGGAGTGGAAGGTACAAATAAAACAGAAAAATATGTTGTGGAAGGGAGAGGAGTAGATGAAGTCATGAAGGAAAGAAACATATGGATGGCAAAGAGCTAAAAAGAAGTGAAAAGACATAAATCCATCATGAAGTGAGTGAAAGGATTAAAGAAGAGGGTTATGAGAGAAAGAGATGTTTGCCTTTCAAATATGTTTTACATGAATATAAACTAGGCAATCCTATTTTATTTATATAACTGTCTTTATACCATTATGTTCAACCAGTCAGTGTTTTTAGATATTGATAAGCTGTATGTATATGCTACAGAGATGCTTAAGGTAGCTGCTTGGGTACTTACTTATAGGAACATTTGTTGTTGCGTTTATTAATGTTATAAAAATTTGAGGTCCAGTGTTCACCGAAAATAGTATATACAGTATATAATTTCTTGAATCCACGACAACCATGCAAGGACGCTTACTTCATTGCCACCCCTTGTAGTTCTCATGCCACCCCCTTGCCACCCCATAAATAATTTTCTAGATCCGCCCCTGCCTGTATGCCACACACACAATCAAATTCAGGGACTTTACCTAACACAGTGCTCAAATATAGTTTAAGAACAGGCTAAACATTTAACAATCACTCACATAAACTTGCACAATGTCAAACACATGTCTTACACGGCTTAATTGTGTGTGTGTGTGTGTGTATATATATATATATATATATATATATATATATATATATATATATATATATATATATACACACTCAACATTCTGTCAACATTACTGTATAGTGACTGTTGATCAGCCTTGCTTCTTCCTAGAGTCAATGATCACTCCTCTTTACTCTCACTCCTCTTCCTCTTTACTCTCACTCCTCTTCCTCTTTACTCTCACTCCTCTTCCTCTTTACTCTCACTCCTCTTCCTCTTTACTCTCACTCCTCTTCCTCTTTACTCTCACTCCTCTTCCTCTTTACTCTAACTCCTCATCCACTTTACTCTCACTCCTGTTCCTCTTTACTCTCACTCCTCTTCCTCTTTACTCTCACTCCTCTACCTCATTACTCTCACTCCTCATCCACTTTACTCTCACTCCTCTTCCTCTTAACTCTCACTCCTCATCCACTTTACTCTCACTCCTCTTCCTCTTAACTCTCACTCCTCATCCACTTTACTCCCACTCCTCTTCCTCTTAACTCTCACTCCTCATCCTCTTTACTCTCACTCCTCTTTCTCCTCATTACTCTTACTCCTCTACCTCATTACTCTCACTCCTCTCTTCCTCTTTACTTTTACTCCTCTTCCTCTTTACTCTCACTCCTCTTTCTCATCATTACTCTTACTCCTCTTCCTCTTTACTCTCACTCCTCTTTCTCCTCATTACTCTTACTCCTCTACCTCATTACTCTCACTCCTCTCTTCCTCTTTACTTTTACTCCTCTTCCTCTTTACTCTCACTCCTCTCACTCCTCTTTCTCATCATTACTCTTACTCCTCTACCTCATTACTCTCACTCCTCTCTTCCTCTTTACTTTTACTCCTCTTCCTCTTAACTCTCACTCCCCTTTCTCATCATTACTCTTACTCCTCTACCTCATTACTCTCACTCCTCTCTTCCTCTTTACTTTTACTCCTCTTCCTCTTTACTCTCACTCCTCTTTCTCGTCATTTCTCTTAGTCTTCTTTGTCCTCTTTACTCTCACTCCTCTTTCACCTTTTTACTCTTATCCTCTACATATTTACTCTCACTCCCCATCCTCTCACTCCCCCGACTTTTTTCTCTCACTTCCCTTTTACTTTCACCCCCTTCCCTTTTTCTTTTAATTATCTCTTTCCATTTCCTCCTTTCTCTCATTTCTCTATCTTATTACTATCACTCCCCTTCCTCCTTTCTCTCATTCCTTTTCCTCTTTACTCTCACTCCTCTTTCTCTATCTCTCTATAAAGCTCTAATATCTAAGTGAACAAATGAGCTAGAAGTATTTTTACACTTGGTGTATGTAAACTATTGTTGAGTGTGGCATTTTAAATGTATTTTCCCAAAGTGTGTATCATAGAGAACTAAATTTAGCATATTGTACTGTGTTTTAGTACAAACTGTTTGGTTTTTAACAATTGCTAACTAAGTGTAAAGCTGGTGATGTACTTGCAATTTTGCAAACTTAGATCTGAAGATTAGTTATATAAGTAACTGGTGAATGGCATCGTACTGTTTTTAGTGTGCTTAGTTTTGCGAAGTCAATGATTATCTGTGACTCTGTCTGTGAAATCCAGTCTAAAGTCTAAAGTGTTGCATTCCTACTGTAAGGAGTGCTTTTTCTGTCAGTAAAGATTGTTGCATTACTGTCTGAATGGATTTTTCCATCTGCTACCATATTACTATTTGTTCTGGCTAATTCTATTCGTATACGACGAATAAAAGAGGAAAGTGGATTGTTGTTAGTGAGTTTAGATGTTGGTTAGTCTCTACTTGTAAATCACTTAGTTTCTGTGTAAAGTTATATTATTTATTTAAAATGTCTTATTACATGGCACTCTAAAATGCTTGATTCTAATTGGCTAGCCGCGACATTCAAAGATATGTTATTCCCAGATAACAACCACATGAAATAAGTAACACACGGTAACCTTGATGCTGCAAATCATTTTGACAGGTACAGTTTATATTTACAAAAAATTATAAAACCAATTAGTATGTTCTTATCTTAAAACTGAAAATAAATGGGTTTCCTCGCGAAAGGTCTGAATTTGTTGAAAATATTTATACTATGGGTCAGTTGAATGCTTGAATCTGATTAGCTGATAAACATTCTGAGGTGTGCAATTATTTTCTGGGAAACGAACGGTGAACGTAGTTCCAGGCAGCTCTCTTGACCGCATTACAGATCCATATCACTTCGCATAGTTAACTGTAATAACGTATTAACAAAAACAACATGACAGACGATTTTGACAGTGTAGTAAATATTTAATCATTTTTTGTGTGTGCTCCCTCCCACAACATTGTTTTCTACCAGCCGGCTATATAATATAAGCCATTCTTGCTGATTGAAAATGATTTGAACATTGACAGGCCCTTTTTTATATGTCGATGACATTAAAACTGGACATCTTTTAAAGGCGGAGATCTGAAACTTCTCAGCTGCGCACAAGTTTAAAATAATTTGTAATTTATAGATTTCACATCTGAAAGAAAGGGGAAGCACATTTTCTGTGCGTATGTTCATTCTATGAATCAAACATACGCATTTTAGAGAAATGATCGTGAGATTAAATTTAAAAAGATTTCTATGCAGCATTTTATAAATGAGGCCGCAGGAAACAATAGGGCAAAACAGAACAGGTAGTGACATCATCAACAAAATTCAAAATACTCGATTCAAGTGCTGTTCACATGACCTATTTTGACATGCGTTTAACTCATTTTATATTGTGCGAAACTTGAATGATTAGTTCCTCAAAGTGATGAGGTCAGTAATTTGTTAGTTACTCCAGGAATGCAGTGCCTTGCAACATTAATGTGCATTACCATTACTAAACTCGTTTGTCGCAGAACTGGATTAACCAGTGGACACAGTCATTGCTTAATCTCATTCTTAAGCTGTGGTCACACTTTGAGCATGCATTTGTTGGACATTGCTGCGGGGAGCAGCTCATGAATATGATCTCTGGCTTTGTCCATTTGTGTTTTTCATTAGAGAGAAAGGTCACGCAGGGACATTTTTTGTACTGGTTTTGTACTGGTCACAACGTTCCACGTGATATGAATTTGTAGATCAGAGTTGTACGAAATTGCAGTCTGCCTCAAAGCCAACTCCACATCCTGAGAGATATAGAGCAAAGCTCATTTCCCAAAAAGGCTTAATTTTCATAGAGACAATCGTACCACGGTCTCAGCCATACTGTATGGGCATAACTCTAAAGTGTTATTTTATTCTTTATTATTGGGAAACAGAGAGAGACTTTTGTTTCATTTATCATTTATAAAATGCTGCCTAGAAAATGTCTTAAATTTGATCTTAAGTTAATTTTTAAAACTTGCGTAAACCTCACTTTTAGATGTGAAATCTATAAATGAGCTTCAAATTGTGTGCAGATGAACAGTTGCAGATTTCCACCTTTAAATGATGCAGCAAGAATGGCTTATATTTTTAAAACCTGCAGCAACCGGACAAACAAATGTGTGTACGTCTGCTCAGACCCTGACATGGCGCTATGCACTTTTTTCATGTTTTTGTATGCACACTTTACGATCAATACTGTGTGTATGCACGCTTTATAAATTAAGCCCCAGAAAAAGCATATCAGAGTGAAATGTGATAAAAATGATATTAATCATCAAATACTCCCATTTGGCTAAGCACCTTTGGTGGCTGTTAGGGGATGGAAAGGTTGAGTGGTCACTCCCATTGTTAATTGGTTTACATTTCAAAGCATTAGCATTAGGGGTGGAGAAACAGGTTTTGAATAATTTTTTTCTTACAGAGTTCACTAGACTTGAACTTTGCGAGGCAGCGTCCTGCTAAATATAGTTGCATGAGCTTGCATTTCCAGTGTGACTTATTTGCATGCGTATAAATGGAAGTCAATGGAATATAAAGTGGATTTTGACCAGCCCTTTAAGTGGCAAAGTCAAACGCTGTCATAAAATTTCCTCCCACAACTGTCTGACACACTTTTGATCCCAACTATAAGACCCCTGAATACTGGCTAACACAAGACCTGCCTGTTTAAGTCTTGAGACTACAACTTTCATTTTAAAATGATGTGGTAACTTCTGAAGAAACAAAGATTTAACATTTAGATGTAAAATGGTCAGAGAAAGTCACCACATTGTGATTTGACGAGTCACAAAGGGTCGAGGTGGCTCTGCCGAGTGACATCATTAAATCCCAGCCTCTCGCTCACCTCTGAGTTTACAAGTGCAGAAGTTTGTTTTGCAATGGGCATATAGCACAAAGAGTAGCAAAAGTTGAAAAGCAAAGATTTGAAATTGCTTTGACAGATTTAAGAGGTTGTGTCTATTTGTTGTGTCAATCTGCATTTAAGAATATACCGTCTTGTTCAAAATAATAGCAGTACAATGTGACTAACCAGAATAATCAAGGTTTTTAGTATATTTTTTATTGCTACGTGGCAAACAAGTTACCAGTAGGTTCAGTAGATTCTCAGAAAACAAATGAGACCCAGCATTCATGATATGCACGCTCTTAAGGCTGTGCAATTGGGCAATTAGTTGAATTAGTTGAAAGGGGTGTGTTCAAAAAAATAGCAGTGTGGCATTCAATCACTGAGGTCATCAATTTTGTGAAGAAACAGGTGTGAATCAGGTGGCCCCTATTTAAGGATGAAGCCAACACTTGTTGAACATGCATTTGAAAGCTGAGGAAAATGGGTCGTTCAAGACATTGTTCAGAAGAACAGCGTACTTTGATTAAAAAGTTGATTGGAGAGGGGAAAACCTATAAAGAGGTGCAAAAAATGATAGGCTGTTCAGCTAAAATGATCTCCAATGCCTTAAAATGGAGAGCAAAACCAGAGAGACGTGGAAGAAAACGGAAGACAACCATCAAAATGGATAGAAGAATAACCAGAATGGCAAAGGCTCAGCCAATGATCACCTCCAGGATGATCAAAGACAGTCTGGAGTTACCTGTAAGTACTGTGACAGTTAGAAGACGTCTGTGTGAAGCTAATCTATTTTCAAGAATCCCCCGCAAAGTCCCTCTGTTAAAAAAAAAGCATGTGCAGAAGAGGTTACAATTTGCCAAAGAACACATCAACTGGCCTAAAGAGAAATGGAGGAACATTTTGTGGACTGATGAGAGTAAAATTGTTCTTTTTGGGTCCAAGGGCCACAGGCAGTTTGTGAGACGACCCCCAAACTCTGAATTCAAGCCACAGTACACAGTGAAGCATGGAGGTGCAAGCATCATGATATGGGCATGTTTCTCCTACTATGGTGTTGGGCCTATTTATCGCATACCAGGGATCATGGATCAGTTTGCATAAGTTAAAATACTTAAAGAGTTCATGTTGCCCTATGCTGAAGAGGACATGCCCTTGAAATGGTTGTTTCAACAAGACAATGACCCAAAACACACTAGTGAACGGGCAAAGCCTTGGTTCCAAACCAACAAAATTAATGTTATAGAGTGGCCAGCCCAATCTCCAGACCTTAATCCAATTGAGAACTTGTGGGGTGATATCAAAAATGCTGTTTCTGAAGCAAAACCAAGAAATGTGAATGAATTGTTAAAGAATCATGGAGTGGAATAACAGCTGAGAGGTGCCACAAGTTGGTTGACTCCATGCCACACAGATGTCAAGCAGTTTTAAAAAACTGTGGTCATACAACTAAATATTAGTTTAGTGATTCACAGGATTGCTAAATCCCAGAAAAAAAAATGTTTGTACAAAATAGTTTTGAGTTTGTACAGTCAAAGGTAGACACATTTTTTTGAACACACCCCTTTCAACTAATTGCCCAATTGCACAGCATTAAGAGCGTGCATATCATGAATGCTGGGTCTCATTTGTTTTCTGAGAATCTACTGAACCTACTGGTAACTTGTTTGACACGTAGCAATAAAAAATATACTAAAAACCTTGATTATTCTGGTTAGTCACATTGTACTGCTATTATTTTGAACAATACTGTATTTAAATATCTACTTTGTGTCTTGATGTATTTTTGTGAATTCTAGTGTGCAGGCTACATATTTGTTACTATTTGACTGCAACTTCAAAATCAAAGTTTTGTGATTACTGTCCACAAAGATTTCAGATTTTTATATGCAAGTTTTCACATCGGGACTGTGAGTAAATATCAGTGAACAAGTACAAATACTTATTTAGCAAGCTCTCAAGTTTTGCTACTGACTTATAAACAGACTGACATTATGACCATACAACACAAGACAAACATACACTACAGTACCTAAAGATTTTGAATTTAATAGTTTTATCTTTTTATTTTATAGTTGAGCTATTTATTTTGATCCCTCAAATTTAACAGCGCTACTGTATCTGGGGTGATTGTTCTCCCATAATAAGCCATGAGATCTTCTGACACAGGCCAACAAGACCCTAAACTGTTGTGAGTGACCTCTGCATCTTTTCCTTAGAATGAATCAAGGCCCAACAGCAGGGTTTGAGCGAGACGTCGGATCTATTACTACTCACCGTCTTATCTACCCCGAGAGTGCCGTGGACATGGATAACAACACTCATCTCGTAATGGTGCCCTTTAAGATTCTGGACCTGCAGTGGCTCATCAGCATCTTTACCACCAAACATATCGATCAGTGAGAAGTTTATCAAACTAATCAAGTTTTATTAGAAGACAAACGTCAAATTTCTATTTCTTATTCCATTTTGAAAGTTTTAACATTAATTTGTGTTTTATCTGTTGTTCTCAGGACATATATGTATGTGAAACCCTCATTAAAAGCAGACAAAAACAAGGTACTAACACAATATCTGTCGATTCACTGTTTGATTTCATTTGATGTGTATAGTAGTATGTGTATTGTTACAAACCTTTAGTTGATATAAATCCCACATTTATTATATATTTTCTGTTCTGTTCACACTTTAAAGGTCTTAATTCTTCATCCTGCTTTCATCAAGTACATCTATGAGAGCTGGTTGCAGAGACAAGGCAGATATCCATCAACTGGTTTCATTTCAGTTGTATTCGCCCTGCACATCTGTGATGAGGTAAACCTGTCATACTGCTCAGAACTCTTGTTTATAAAACCCCTGTGTAGGATCCTTACCAAAAGTGTATATGCACCAAAAAGCCAAACATTGGCGCGCAGAAAAAAATATTTACTTATAAAACCGTACGTAAACAAACATTTTTAAGCAATGTTTCCTTTATAAATCGCAGTTCACCTGCAAGTAAATCAGCCTCATATCCCATCCTGTACACGCCCATTTTTAATAAGTTATATCGTACACCTTGCCAAAATCACAGCATGTGGTTTCCTCTGTCCGAGATCAAAACTGAAAATGAAATCATGTGTTTCTTCATCCTGATTTTGTTATGAACACCATTATAGTTAGGAGTGATAACGAGGACATATGATGATATATTTACAAACATTTAGTTATTTTACACTGTGTTTGCAGTTACAGTTAAAATTTTCACTGCCCCAATAAAAAAATGTCAGTGTCACATATTTAAAAATAATAATTCAAAAGTCAAATATAATTGTATACAACAGACATGTTCCAATGAAAAAAGGCTCCCAACTTTTCTGCTTTACGTGTAAACTGACAGCAAACTGTGGTGAAGGTGAAGCACTGGCCCGATTGGGCAAGTGACAATACTTTTTACTGGCCCCAATGTCTCTCACGCTTGCCCCGGGCCACCAGGCAGTCCTTTATGTTGAGCCCTGAGTTATCTAATGGTAGGGTATTTGATCCTGGCTTCAATTCACTCATACCATCATCTCCTCCTCCAGTAGTGGGTGGTGTGATGGTGAAACGGTTTATTTTGGATTTTACTAGAAGGTGAAACAATTATCACTCAGTACAAGCCCAAATAACACTGCTGTGTTTAATCTTCATAATAACGTAGATCTGACATATGAAAAGGAGTGAAATGAAATGTGTGACTTATAATTGTTTTTCTCTACAATCTTACGTCCGTTCACCACCTCACCAATTTCCTTCGTGTCCAGAATGGTTCGCAAATTCGTCCGTCAACTTTGTTTTTTACAGATCACAACCATTGCGTGGAAAGTGGGGTTCACGCCATTCCATCCCCATTTTGTGCGTATCCATGCTTTTTAAATGAGACCCCAGGTCATGACCCTGAATTAATTTTGTTTTTATCCCAAAAGCTCCTTACATTTGCAAAATTATTCTCTAAAAGAAACACAAATTTACACAATGTATCTAATTGTATAAGCATACCAGACTGGTGCAATGTTCCCAATGGTTTAACATTGATTATTAGCAGCTAGTTTTTAATTAGTTGGAGCATGTAGGTCAGTATGTTTCTAGAAATGTATGAACAAGACATTAAAACACTGAAAACTCTCTTGTAGGTGAATGTTTTTGGATTTGGAGCTACACGTGATAACGCTTGGCATCATTATTTTGATAACTTTGCCATCAACTTTAATGGCGGCCCTCACCCTGGAGAATATGAGAGAAACATCATCACTGAACTCCATCAAAAAAAAATAATCATGATGTATAAAGGATGGTGATTTCAATTTTTATCCTGATTGCAAAAGCCTAAAGAACACACATGAAAACAAGATTATTTAGTTTAGAGGCTCTGAATGTAAATTTACATAAAGTATTTCAGTAAATATGTCTCTCTATACATAAAACATGTTTTGATTAATAACCCAGTTAAAAGAAATGTTCTGTTTACATTACTACTATGAGTATTTTGTGAGAATGTGTGACATTATGTGTTTTTTATTTCATGTATTTTGTAAATAAACTACTGCATTTCCTAATGACATATTTCAGTAGTTAATTTTATATTCCTATGACCACGTTCAGTTTAACATGTGACATTATGATCGCCTCTTCGACTTCTTCAGATTAACCAAAAATAAACTTTATAGTTTTGACATTAGATTTTATTTTGGGAATGTTTTATTTCATAAACAAAGTGACAGTAAAGCATCTGCTGCTATCTCTCTCTTTCGCTTTGTAATTCATACAGGACAAACTGAGACTCTTCATTTACTGATGAAACATAAATACTAAAAATATAAACATATGAAACAAAGCCCTGAATCATATAATATTACTGGGACATATTTATAATGAATGACATTCAAGCCCAAAATCAACCAGATTAAACCGTTTAAGTATTCAGGTCAGTTTAGCGGAGGTAAGTTCAGATTTATTCAGAAGTTTGGTTTGTGTTTCTTCACCTCCACCATCAAATGATGAAGATTGATGAGCTCTGAGCGCGCTGCAATGCTGCGGAATGTGGGTTGGGAGAGGACCTTATGGAAACCATGATAATACTGAATCAGCTGGGTCAGCGCCCCCTAGTGAACAGAAGACAAAACAACACCATTAAATATTTATACACGCACACACACACACACGGTTTGAGGCCATCATGAATTTTTACCTGGATGATGCTGGTTCCATTTTTAAAGTTGGTAAAGGAACGCATGACGTCCTGACTCAGGACCTCCACAGACTGCTTCCATGTGTTGGAGAAGCCCCGAACCAACTGATTGATACGAGCTGAAAGACAGATGTATGACAGACATTGTTACAACATTGAGACATAATAACAGTTAATAACTCCATCAAATCAACCTACAGACACCAAGACAACAGATGAAACAGACTCTCAGACTACCTGTGATTTTTAAATCTACATAAGAGTTTTCTCAACAACAAGAAGCCGTAACAATTCTGATGGCTTATCTCATATACATCAGTTTCCTAATACAATAAATCTTCAAAAAAAAAAAAAATTGAGAACCACAGAATAATTATTAATAACCCTTTTTGTATAATTGTATTAAATGCACAATATGTAGGATTTTACCACTAAAGGTCAAACTTTCGAAACAATAACAATGGTTGATGCTGTATAACAAACACATTTTTTTCACACATGTTGCCATTCTAGAAAACTGATATGCAAAACAGTAGTAAAGTAAGAGAGAAACTCAGCAGCCGTGTTACGGTACATTTACACGGGACGAAAGCATTAACACTTGAAGGAAGGCTTGTCTAAAGCGTGGCCAATAGCCAATCACAGTGGCCGCAACAAGTGCTCCAGTCTTCCATAAATGTAGGTTATTTGCATAAGGTAATTTAATTGGCTAACGCACGCGGTGCCGCTTGAAAAGTGTTCAAGAGAGAAATGTTCAACATCTGCCGCGAGCAATGGTAGGTGTGCCGATCCGACGGATCCACAATTCAGTTGACAAAACATGACATCACCAATTAAAAGTGAATGGTAAGCGTTAACAATTACGCCCCGTGTGAATGTACCGTTAATATCATGTTAGTTATGAAACCTGATAATTTTTATGAAAACAACAAGCAATACACTATTCTGCTTATGACAATTGATGAAATACATGTGATCTTTCACTGTAGAGACGCAATAAAGTGCAATCACAGGCAGTGGTGCGTCACACAGAAGTTGTATGTCAGTTTGTATTTGCTGTGCAGCACTGTGACAGCTTAGCACTGATGGGTGAGGTGAGCACAGTTAATTTTGGGTTATATTTTTATCCGTTTATTACTTTGGATTAAGCCAATAACTAAACTACTATGGAGTAAGACTGACTGCACTTACCTTCATCGTTTCTTAATTTGTCAAGTTGTCCTTTCTCCATTAGTGCCTCACTCTCCTTCACAAATGCAATCATTCCTCCGAATGGAGGTGAGAGGATCTCCTCTATAAACTCCTGTCACACACAAACAAGGCATACTCAAAACATACATTTCTCATTAATTGATCTTTCTGACCCTTACTTCAAACACAACACATTAACTTGTTATTTAATTCATGATTTAAAACATAGATAAATAAAACAATAAAACAGTACCTTAATAAATAATTTAAATGGCAATTTTAAATTCTGTTTTTAAAAAGCATTTGTCGATTGCTTTTCATTGTTATTTTGCCAAATGCTCTTCTTTGTCCAATTGTCAATCAGATTAGAAAATGCCATTGGACAATAGCATTTAGGCATCTACAAGTCTAATTCTCAAGTAATTTGAGTCCAAATAAATTCAAACTAGAGTTTCCTTCACCACTGACTGACATGCCAATATAAAACCCATCATCACAACAGAAATCTCAGGATGGTGTACCTGCGTTCTGGCCAGCAGCAGCTGCTGAAAGCCCTCCACCTCTTTACTGTCGTCAGCGGCTCTCTCCTGTAAGACACAAAACACACAACCTTCAGCTGCTGAACAGACCTGACTCAAGAGAGACTTCATCAAGCAGAAGATGTTTGTGTTTAACTTCACCATGAGAACGCCCAGCATCATATCATAGTTGTTGATGAGGAAGATCAGCTGATCTCGCCTGGAAGGAAATTCTGCCGCCATCTTCAGCACAAAGTTCTCCACCTCAATCTGAAATCAGGATTAATCTCAGGTCAGGTCACAGAAATGCTCCTCTTTAAAGAAACACAGCTTTTGTTCTCCTTACCTGCAGCTGTCCCAGGAGCGCATGGGTCCTTTCATTAGGAAACGTTTGATTTATGCTGACAATAGCAGAGGAAAACTCAGCGTAGCGGCGCGTGATCTACACCAACAGAAATTCAAACAGAGGAGTTAGTAATGGTAAATGGACTGCATTTATATAGCGCTTTTAACAGACCTATGGCCATCCAAAGCGCTTTACAATTAGCCTCACATTCACTCACACATTCATACACCGATGGCGGTGTCAGCCATGCAAGGCGCCAGCCAGCTCGTCGGGAGCAGCTGGGGTTAGGTGTCTTGCTCAAGGACACCTCGACACTTGGTCCAGTGGAGCCGGGGTTTGAACCACCAACCTTCCGGTTTGTAGACAACCTACATGAACCACTAGGCCACTTAGCAAAGTAAGTACAGCGGCTAAGATTAAATCGTACTAGCGAGCATAGTAATGTAAAGTAATAATTATGTTTCAAGCTCAATTACACACTGACTGAAGTTGAAAAAATACCCTTTTAAGTTTGATGCATTATAAAAGATTGTACCCCCTAAGTCAGAACATCCTAAAAGTCCTAAAAGGAAATTTGGTAGCTATGTCTAGAAAGTATAGCATGTTTTTGAAGTTTTGACAAACATTACTTTAATGCAAGTCGATTTCTTTAAATCAGTTCAAAGGTTTGTGGAAAGTGTTCAACTTTTTAGAATGCTGCAAGCACACCGCAGGTCATGTGACAAGAACGTACTCTCCTAGCGTTTTCCACACATTCTTAGGAGCGACATCATGTAAATGGCCCTTTAAAGGTATTGCAGAAGATTTTCCCAAATTTTTGAAAAGAATTGCCCCTCCACTTTAAAAAAAAAATGCACATGCGCAACACTCTACATGCTCCAGAGAGGGAACGCCTTAATAACGTGTGCACGAGAGAGCATTCTCTTCGCTCGGTTGACAAGTTGCTGCTAGCATGGCTCATACATTAAGATGTTTACAGTGTCTGCGTGGTTTGTGACTTGTGCCAGGGCTAGCATCGCTAATCATAGCTTCATCAACTTTTACTAGCAGTGATTTTAAATTGATTTTTTCAAATAGCATGGCAAACTTTACCTGTGGAGTAGAAACCTTGCGGCTGAGGCATCAGTGGGAAGCCCAACCTGTGCTTTTAGTGCAGGCCAGCGTGTGAAATATTCTCCCAAAAACGCTCTGGTCTTGTTTCTTTCTTCATAGTCCTTTCTCTTCTTGTCATGCAATTCGTAGACACTTCTTCTCTTGCGAACGTCAGACATTTTGAAAAAACGTGGTGAGAACGCGAGCTTCAATGAATGGCTGAAGCTGTAGCCCGACACACATATACACCTCAAAGTGCAAATGGGCAGAAAGCGAACCTAGGGACGAGCACGTACAACGGCCTTACGTCAACATATCATCAGAATGATTGATAACTGGGATGACCAATAGTCTTGATGATCCACCCGGAAAAAGAAAATCTTCTGCTATACCTTTAAGATGCAGAAACGCTAGACACAGTAGATGAACAACTAGATAGTAAAGTTTGCGGACAACATTAAGTTGCATGCCTTTAACATTTAAAACAGATTGACAGATCTAACATGTGGAGCTTAGACGTGTAGTTTTAACATGTTATAAATAGTTGTTAATGTCAAAACAAGATAACATGTTTTTACATGAAGTTAGCATGTTTCAGCATAGTCTCTCCAGAACTAGGATTCTCATTAGATGCTTCCTCGCTATAAGACAACATTTCTACCATAAATGTAGTGACTCAACAGAAAGAATGCTTTTCAGAAATCAACAATGTCCATACTGTTTTAGTCAATATGAATGTGTATGAGGATTCTTACATAATGCGGTCTGGTGTCCAGTACTCCCAGTTTCTGTGGGTCAGTGTTTCGAATGCTTTGGATGTTCATCTCCAAAATGAGCTCAAATCTCGGCCACAACAATTCCAGCACAGCCTCCCAGTACCTGCAGCCCACAAACACAAAAAAAAACAAAATCATTTATCTAAGACACATCAATCACAAAAAAGCTCTATATTAAGTAGTGGTTGATGGTATTTACAGTAGCAGTATTAATCAAGATGTATTGTATTTATTCACATTGCTGAAAGTTCAACAAATTCAAAGTTCAAGTTTTATATGTTACATCATTTTTTGCTTTTGTATCTTAAAATTTAGTTCATCCATGTTCATTTTTTATATGAATAATATAAATATGGTGGGACACCAATAACATCAAATGTCATTTGTTTTGGCGTGTCTTCTGCTTCATGATGGGAGGATCTTTAGCAAACAAGATACAACAGTATACAAACATCAAAAATCTATAACTATTAAATTGAGTTGAGCAGCCCTCTCGTGATGATGACTTGTGCATGTACCTTTTGCATATTGTTAACATATACTAATACACACTTACACATCAAAGGAAAAGGAAAATCGTGAATCAGACAATAAGCTTTATGCCCAGCTGCACTACTTCCTGAACTTCAGCCAGCTCCTTGTTTCCTGTCTGCCATTATTGGACAAACTGATTAATCCAGGTGTGCCTGACCTCAGTAGTCACAACAACAATAATCAGACACACCTTGATTAATCAGTTTGTCCAATAATGGCAGACAAGAAACAAGGAACTGGCTGAAGTTCAGGAAGTAGTGCAGCAGGGCATAAAGCCTATTGGTGCTCTTTATTTTAAAGACAATCTCAAAAGTGCTGTCACATTAATATGATATGTCTAACATGAATATACTGTCTAAAGCGAGTCTACATTTACAATAATTTAATGATTAATACAAACAGTTATGCGAGTTTGAATATGATTTAAAGACGTGATGATGTGAAAGAGGAGGAGGTTTATGTGTGTCAGGTAAATAGGATACAGTTGTGTATCCTCACACATGACTCCTAAGGAAGCCTCCTCACTCCTCGCTGTGCTTCTAAAGATTTGAGATCCTGGAAGATTGTGAAGCTCGATCGGTTTCTGGGTCATAGGAAACGAGCAAGTAAATTAAAAAGCACCCACTGTTTGGTTTTCTCATACTACACTTAACAACATACAGAACGCAGACATTACTTTGGCATGGAGATAAAGAATTCTAGCCTGACAACATCAGACTTTGTACTGTACGCTAAATTTTATTACGCTTTTGTACTAAGTCTGAGATATCTCCAATTATAACTTTTTTAAGTTAAATTAAATTATTTTCCTCCGGCTTCAAAACCATTAAACTGAAAGTAACTTGCATTACTTTTTTAAAAAAGTAACTCAAGTATTAATGTCTACATTTAAGAAGTAATGTCTACATTTTTTGAAGATGACGATGATTATCAAACTTAAATCTGAATTTTGTTTTGTCCTAGTTGGTGTTTTGTCAAACCACCCAGCTGAGACCCCAACACTGCCTTTATACTTCAATGCACCTCTGAGACACATTTATCATTGAAATACAGGTGAAGCTTCTGTCATTGTCAGTCTGCCTCTACATAAACATCATAACAGCAGTGGACTGTGTGGTAAAGATTGTGTCTGATTTAAAGAACCAGAGACTGACTTGTCAAGGGCAGGAACATTCCTCTTGGCTGTGATGGCTTTGAAGCGCAGGATGATATGAATGCAAAGAAACACTGCAATACTGTCGTAACAGTCCGTCAAGTACGTCGCCAGATTCTTCTGCAGGCCAAGAGAAATTAAACAAACATTAAAACTTTGTGTTGGTTATTTTAACAGGTATACACAGTATCCTTGTGTTGGTTTAAGTATAAAATGAAATGCCACAGAATCACAATACTTATTAAAGACATCTCTTGAGATATTGGTCTTTGTAATGGCATGACTGTACCAGGAACATGCTGAGGGTTTTTCCCATAATGCTGTTGAACAGATCCAACCCCGAGTTTCCAGCCACCATAAAGAAGTCAGACAAGAAAAGGAATTCTCGACAGCCGTTATCCAAGAGAGCGTAATGTTGACTGCGGAAGAGAGTTTCATACGGGTACTGACAAAGAGAGAGAGAGAGAGAGAGAGAGAGAGAGAAAGGCATATGTAAAAATATATTTTCATTTCTTTTATAACCTGATGCTTTTCGCTGCAGTTTTTTACATAAACTGGTCTCTTTTAGTCTGTTGTTTTTTTAAGTACAACTTGTGCTATGTCTTATGATTTCCCTCCTTGATAAATGAGAGATGCTGCCTAGGAATAGCAAGCATATCTTCAAATTAATGTTTTGAGAATAAAGCGAGGAGGTGTTTCTTATATGGCTCATTTCTCACATATCAAGAACTCCAGGTACTGCAGTTTTACAGCATGCGATTACAAGACTCAAAATAATAATCAGATCTCTCGGTCTCCTCAGGGAAAATGTAAGTGCTATCTAAGGTGCTGTTTGTCAGAGATTTGTGAAAACTTATATGTGTTTTTCCCTAATGTACTGGGGGGACAACGTCATCCAAATCATCATAAGATATCATACACAGTCCTCTCTACAGTAGATGTACTTTGTCCTCCAGATGAGACGAGTAATGCTAGTTTGATTTAGGTTTGTTCAACTGACTAATCCCAGTATTAAGCAGAGAGAAAGTAAAAGATTTGACAGTGATGTCTTACTCTGCATTCTCCTCTCTGAGCGGCGTGTGGGATCAGAATGGGACCCTCCAGCTCCACCGGACTCAAAACTGCACCCCGCTGACCAAGAGTAAAGATTGTGTTCCTGCTCTTCAAAGACGGCTTCGAGAAAAAACTTGCACTGCCGTTAAAGATCACATACTTCTGCTCATCTCATGTTAATCTTGAGTACTTATGAACTAGTATTACACCCTTCATATCTCCGGAGAGACTTTAGTTTGATCAGATTTATAAAACACAGGCCAGCTGTACTGATACTTTCTAAAGAAAAGCTGAACTCCTGGAGGCGTACACAGTTTAATGGGAAGCCTAAAAACCCTCACAAACAAAAACACACTTCTGTTATGGTGATGTTGATTTCAGCTCTTGGTTTGTGTGTGTGCGCTTCCCAGGTGAATAAAGTAGTACACTCTCATAATGTACTTAAAGAGCTCTATAACACACTAATTTTTTTACTAAATATATCAAACAATCTTTTTTAGATGTTTTTAAGATTGTCTAAGTGTACTTATCTGTGCCATTTTCAGACATCATGAATATAAACTGAATAGGATCATTAGCACTAAAAAAGGTGTGGTTTAGTAATTTTTGTGACTGATCTTATTGCATATGCGTTTCTAGGAGTTTCCCTTTCATACGCAATTTTTTTTAAATGATTCACGCAATGTGATTTACAAATGTGTGTTGTGCCTGGTATATTCGCGATAATTTAACGCCCAAAATAGCAATTACTTTGTGCTTGAAATGGCTAAAATTATTGCAAAAAAAAGAGGCGTCACAGATGACAGAGAGTGTGTGACACAATGCAAAGGATTGTTTTAACATGTTTATATATAGTGCCAGATGAACATATTATTCAAAAATATTGTTTGCCTAGCCATGTTTTTTCTGAAGTAAATAAAATAGGAGTCACTAGGAGAAGTCACACAATACCAGGCATTTCAGAACTAATTGTAAACCTTCACTTTTCGGTGTCCAATAGCTTTGTTAGCTGTGAAGTCCTTGGTGCTGAACTCAATCGCATCACACGTTATCTCATCAGTCTTATTTGTGACCCTGAACTAATTTGCACTGCTCTTAGTAGATTGCTTTGGTCATTATGGAAATCAGCTGTTGCGTGTGTGTTATTTAATTTGTGCCTTTTTACTAAATAACCCGCAGATATTTGCACTCCAATCTGTATTTTTTTAAATTGCGCTTGCATGCTAATTTGCCCTGTTTAGTAAATCTGGCCCTATATATTTATTAAACAAATGTATTTTTCATAGATGGGCTCAAGTTTGCATTTGATATTGTTCAGCATAACTTATTTGCATTAAAACTAGTTTTAAATGTTGATTAAACAAAATTCATGTTGTTTCCTAAATCCAAATCAATCCCTAATAATTGTCTGCCTATAACTACGTCTCAAGGTTCAGAAATTGAGTTTGTGTCTAAGTATAGGTATCTGGGGATTTTAATTGATGATGCTCTCTCCTTTGGCCCCAATGTCCAGCACTGGTGAAAAGATTGAAAGTGAAATTGAAAGTGAAATTGTTTTTTTTACTTTAGAATCAAATCCTGTCTTTCTTTTTCTT
The DNA here is from genome assembly GCF_030506205.2 of Paramisgurnus dabryanus. Lineage (NCBI taxonomy): Eukaryota > Metazoa > Chordata > Actinopteri > Cypriniformes > Cobitidae > Paramisgurnus > Paramisgurnus dabryanus. The sequence continues at coordinate 32,647,751 of NC_133355.1, read as the reverse complement.
TTTTTGTTGCAGTGACTTATGTCTGTACTGGACTATGGTGATGTTTGAAACTTGAGTTTCACACACATTGGGACTTTAACTGTGTTATGTCAAAATGTGTGAAATGGCAGTAGTAACCCTCACACTATCACTGTATTACTGAAACCAAACGTATTTGTCTTTAGACCTGAGATAATGTCCCTAAAGTATGTATGCTAATACTCTATGTGACTTTTATCAAGCGTGCTTTAAAGGATATCTTTTTTGGCAGTGTCTTCCTCCCCCATTAGATCATCCTTGTCTGCTACATCTTCATACTGGCAGAAAGAAAGAAATACACATGAATCTATATATGATGTAAGAGACTAAAAACAGTGTGGGTTCATTCAGTGTTTTTTATATGTATATTAAATTCAAGTGAGGCCAGAAATAAAATTTTCATTAGCAGTAAAGTATTCTAGTAAACAACTGAAGACACAAGAGATATGTCTGATGACCATTTTGTAGCAAGCTTTTATCAAAGGACATGTAGGGCTGAATAAGTCTGAAGTATAAATGTGAAATATACTGGTGTGCTCTTGGTTTCATTTCATTTACCCGCTCTTTCAAAGGTTTAATATTACATGTGTTTTTTGATACAAAAGTTGTCTATACACTTCACATGCAGGACTTTTTATTTGTGTATTCGGACCTTGTCCTATAGTTTAATAAAGAAGCTAAATATCTAAAAAGGCACAGACTCCACAGATTCTCTTTTGCTATTGAGTATAATAAATATGAGTATGAGAGTATAATAAACTCTCTTTTGTTTTGTTACATTAAAGAAGACACCCAGATTATCAATATTTATAATTTTAGAGCATGTTCAGACTTACACATACACTGTGTGTGTTAGTGACAAAGTGCCTGTAACTCCGTGAAACAAACAAGTCGACTGCGTGACTGCTTTCCTGAGTAACATTATTGCTCATGTCTCACCTGCACTTTTAGCAGTCTACCGCTGTATGACTTAAAGTAACTGAAGTAGATTTTGCTCATGGTGTCCACGTACTCATCCCGGATCTCTTTAGCAACTGACCTCTCATTAGCCAACAGGAACTGATAGAAGAACCTGCATATGACCAGAACCATACAAACACATATAATAATAATAATATATATTTTAAATAAGCTGACTCCGTATTGGTCAGCTTTGTGCATCTCAGGCAACAGAAATAAGAAAATGACGAGATGGAGAAAAAAAACATTACAATAATTTGCTAAGGGGAGCCACTATATTTAATGCTCACATTCAGGGTTGCTAATTTGTAAATAAAAGATTAGGTGCCGTGTGTTTTTTAGTAGCGAGTAATTTAGTACCTGTATTTGAGCAATGTGTTCTGGGGGATTTGATAGTTGGTCATAGGTTTTCTGAATGAGTAAATCTTCTGCAGAATAAACTCACGGATCTTTGAGACTGCCTTTAAAAACAAAGTAGATGTCCATTAAACAAGGGATTTCCTAATGCCACATACTCACACTCTTTCTTTTTCTCACATAACCAAATAATTAAAATATTAAAGTAAAATTTACATCTTTTTGAAAAAAGTCATTGTGGTGAGCTACTATCCTGCAGACTTTAGTTTTAAACACACCTGTCTGTAATTATCAAGCAACCTTGCCTGCATCCCAATTCGCCTACTATGCCCTAAAAGTATGTAGTTTTTGTTATGGGAAGGTATGGACATTTGAATACTTTAACAGAGATGGGACGTGTGTTTGATTGGGGTTGGAGCTCAAATCTGCAGGACAGTAGCTCACCAGTAGGGTTGGAGACACCTGTGCTGGAGGGACAAAATGACAGAATTCACCTTTAACCATCTTCTACCAAACATTCATTCTTACTTTGATTTTGAGGCGATCTACGATGTCCTGTATGTCTGAGCAGGCGAGGGTCTCTCTGAAGCTGAGCTCTTTAGCAAAGTTGATCTTGTTATTGAGTTCATGAAGTTGTTCCAGAAACTCCTGCTCTGTGACAGGACTGTCCAAAATCACACTGCAGCACACAAACACACAAAGATATACACTCTTCTTCTCATATACAGGGAAAAAGTAAAGCAGTGGTCACCAATCCTGGTCCTGGAAGGCCGGTGTCTCTGCAGAGTTTAGCTCCAACCCTAATCAAACACACCTGAAGCAGCTAATTAAGGTGATTCAAGTATGTTTTATTAGGGTTAGAGCTAAACTCTGCAGAGACACAGGTCCTCCAGGACCAGGATGGTGACCCCTGAAGTAAAGCATTTCCTCATAATAAACACACTTAATCCTTACGAGATCATGGTGCTGGGAACGACCAGTTCATCCACCAGCTGGCTGAGCTGACTGCGGACGGCCTGTCTGTTCTTTAGTCTCATGTTCATACTGACAGACTGCTGCTGTAGTGTCTGGATTTCACTGCTGATAGACGACAGGTCACTCTGAAAACTGCTCAACATGCCCTCCATACGCTGGAGAGAAAAAGACAGAATCTCAGTTTGACAGTCATATTATAGAAAGTTATTGTTTGTGTATTTGGGTTTCAAGTGACAATGGTGTGAAACCCGTACGTGTGACCCTTGACTTAGGGCAGGGACGAATAATCGTGCGATTATGTTTGCTATGCTTCTCAATGAATTATGGTGAAATGCCGGTACATTCAAAAGCCAGAGGAGCTCTCGTTAGGGTGGCCATTCGTGCCAGTTCCGCCGGACACGTCCCGAACATATTTTCGGGTTCGTTCTCCGGAAGTCGCGTTGGTCGACCGCATACGTCATCAAGGTTTAATATTTCGGGTTTAATACATTTCAAGGTAAGACTGAAACTACAATGATTGTATGTCTTAAAAGAAATAAATCTTAATTTTCTAATGTATTTTAACTGAAATGTGAGAACCTCGATGACGTATGCGGTCGAGCTACGCGACTTCCGGAGAACGAACCCAAAAACATGTTCGGGACGTGTCCGGCGGAACTGGCACGAATGGCCACCCTAGCTCTCGTGCAGAAACTCAATAAAGAATATTTATAATGATTATTTATGTTTGACGATTTATGCTTTTCAAATGCATGTTTTAAACAACTCATACTCTGATTTTAGATTGATAAGGACTTCCTACTGATCAATTAGCCATAATACACGAAAGAGCTGTGCATAACATTCAGAATCAAGATAGGTATTTTTAGTATGAATCGCGATTAATCATTCATATACTCACCTCCAGTATAGAGTCACAGGCTGTGATCTGGTTGTGTAAAGAGGCAATGTTTTGACTCTCTTTAATATCTACACCAGCTGATGTCAAGGCTTTTCCGTAATCATATATCAACTTTTCATTACATCTTAATTGCTCATCCCGGTTGAACTAGTTTATGGTACTTGCTCTTACCATTGCTTGTTAACTGTGAAACAAAGTGTTACTTGATCCTTAAATGCTTTACATTTTTTAGATATTAATGCTTAAAACAGACAAGAGAAATTATACTTGAATAACAAATAAAGATTTGAATCTCAATATATACGTCACCCACACTAAATCAAAATAAAGGTAAAGAAACCATACTTGGCCTAAGGAGAATTAGGACATTATTATTTTAAAAATTAACTTAACTTAAAATACGGCAATGCAAAGAATCAATATATAACTGAAATTGTAAGGTATTTATGTTGTGCTGATTACAATTTTATAAACAACTGTATAACGGTTTATAGCGAATGGGTGCATTACGGTAATGCAAGATTATTACCACTGAAAAATAGTCAGAATCGCAAAAAACCCAAAAGTAAAACATTACTGTACTACTGTAAGTCTGGATAAGAATTTAGGGAGAAAAAAAAGATGTTTCAATGCAACAAAAAGTTGTAGAACTAGCTTCATTTGGCTTCTGCAAAAGATGATTTATTGTGTTTGAGTGAAATGTGATGCAGACATATTTTTGTCAGATTGTTTGGTGTAAGAAGAGAGTAATGTGTGGATGGATACAGTCTTTGATTGACGCCTGTTCAATGCGCTGCAGTTCTGTCTCCACTTGTTTGGAATACTGTCGCAGGTCCACACCCTATACAACAACAACAGCATCACCACATTAAAGATGATGACATCACACACTAGGGCTGCACAATATATCATTTCAACACCAAAACGTGTGCCAAAGTCACATGCAGTGTAATAAGGTAACCGAATATATGTAATAATTGGGTTCATATTATTAATGATTATTAGTGATGCCAACTGGTCAGCTAAGGCGAGTACCTAACCATGTGACACACAGCCAGGCTTGATCAACCTGTGGTGGGCCAACCCCAGCAGATGGTGTCTTGTGATAAATGGCAAAAAACAACAAGTGATGTTGTGGTACACAACTTATGATGCATTTGTGGTGGTAAAGCCTTGTTTAGCAGTTATTTGTCAAGAACTTACCACAGATTCATTGTTGGTGTAACATGAGGGACCATAACGTCTAGACCTTTATTGAACATATTGTTTTAATTTTTCCAATGTTTGTTGTATGTATATGACAAAATGATAAGCACAAAAGTTCATTTGCCATATGAAAAATGCAAAGCACAAGTTGCTTTTTACAACCACTTTATTTTCCATTAAGATGTAATTCCCTACAAATTCATTCTAGAATCATTTCTTCTTTCTTTAGTAGAACTATTATATTAAATAGAGTTTCCTTTTCCTTTCTTTCATTTTTTTGAAAAATAGAGCTATCATTCATATTTTACATCGCATGTTTTCACATATTGTGCAGTCCTATCACACACAGAAATATAAATGCATCTCACCGTCTTCAGAGCCTCCTTTACAAGATCATCCTCAAGATTTGCTTGAATGTGAACTGTGAAGAGAATAAACAAATGTTTTCATCCAACAACTCCACTTCCCTTAGAGATCAATTCAATGGCACTTTAATATGACTTAAAATCATTGAATATAAGACCAAAATGGGCATTAAAACAAGATAAAACAACCAAAAATCTATAAATTTCTTATTTTGTAATGAATATACATCTGTCTAGTCATGCCAGGGTTTAGCACACTGTTGGGTCCAAATATTGTTTTGGGTCTTGAAGTGAAAAAGGTTCAGTACTGAGGACTTACTGTCCACCTCATCCAGAATGAACTCGTCTGTGGTGAGGTCCAGATCGCCCAGGTTAAGAGGAGGAAGATCATCCGATTGGGATTTCTACCAACACATCAAACACATCAAGACATCAACCAAAAACGTTGTACTTCTGCTGACAGAGCTGCACTTCCAGTTTAGGCATACATACAGTAAAAATGATACTTACAAATAGTGATATGTTAAAATACTTTCTCCCTAATCTATATCTATCTTACTCCTTCCCTGAAACACGGTGTAACACTGTGGCTTTACTAAACATTGTTCTGAGCGACAGACATTTTAAACAAACGCGTAATTACAAATAATTAAATAATAAATAAACTAAAAAGACGTGAGAACCTTGCTTTATGATGACATATGAAGGTACTTTTGTGTGTGATAATGTCCTGTCGCCTTGTAAACAGACATTTGCAACGCATTATAATGACAGCTGGGTTCAACTGTGTTGTGTGTCTACGCGTTTTAAACATGTTCAGTTTAATACATTACTATACGGATACGAAATGAATGAAAGCTTTTACCTCAGTCTGTAAATAAGCCATCGCACTAGACACCGAATCAAGAGCTGCGTTAATATGAATCGAATCAGCGACCCGCGATTCCGCCATCGCGTCTGTAGTCAATTAAAAACTACAAATCCCGTCAGCAATTGCGTTCTGCTGATATTGTTCCACATAAATTACAAAAAAAATTTACTCATTTGTTTTAGACTATAAAATACCAAGAAAATTATTTTAAGTAAACACTTCCAAATATGTACTGAATTACAAATTTTAGGTTAGAGGCACTTCATGTAACCCGTCTCCATCAGTTAATGCTTCTGTCAGAAGTGTACATACACATTGACGGAAGCTCTTCCGGTCACAGTTTGCGTGCGGGTGGTAAAAGTCTCGCGAGAACGTGATCACTTCCTCTTTGTGTGGAACCAGCGTCCAAGATGGTGAGTTGAAAATGAAATCCTCAAAATGCTTCACTGTATCTTATAACATCGTGTTGTTTACGGCTCATATGTTAGCCGTCATGTAACGTATGTCACATTTAAATCACAAACTTGATATTTTGGGTATCATTTGTGTGATATGCGGTGTAGATTTAACGTTTTAAAGTGTCGCGGGAACGAGCGGGTTCAAGTCTGCTCTTACAGTCTAGCGTTGCTGCGGATAAATTTAAAGCATCATGGCATTTGTAAACTTTATCCTAACATTTTATAGCATGCTATCAAATACACTAATGTAGGAATTCTAACGACCATTTAATATTATGGTATTGTGTGTATCGCAGTTACCGTAGCAATTATCGCTGTGTAGTTTAAACTTTTAGTTAAGCTTCGTTAATTTACACGTTGATTTAAGTATGTTGTGTTGAACAGGTTAGCTCACACATTTGTCTGGTTAGCTGCAGAAGCGTCTGTATAATCAATATATTTTAATTTACTGGCCTCACATTTGTCAAGGAAATGGATCATTAACAATAGTGTGAGACCTGATATTAGAAGGCATGTTGTTACAAAGGAAATCTTGAGTGTGTGTTTGAATGGCTGTGATGTCACTCATGATTAAATTGTGATCTTCTTGTGTTTTGTCAGTCGCTTGTCATTCCAGAGAAGTTCCAGCACATTCTCCGTGTCCTCAACACCAACATCGATGGTAGGCGTAAAATCGCATTCGCCATAACTGCCATCAAGGTGAGTAAATGAACAGAGTAAACAAACTGATGTAAAGTCATCTTGGGTATGCAGTGATATCAGACTGTTTCTCTTGCAGGGTGTTGGAAGACGATACGCTCATGTGGTCTTGAGGAAAGCTGATATTGACCTGAGTAAGAGAGCAGGAGAGCTCACTGAAGATGAGGTGTGTGTTGAAAGTGTGGTCTTACTAGAGTCTGGGATTTAAACCAGTTTACTGATGGTTGTATTTGTGGTTATACAGGTTGAGAGAGTCGTGACCATTATGCAGAACCCTCGCCAGTACAAAATCCCTGACTGGTTCCTCAACAGACAGAAGGATATTAAAGATGGAAAATACAGTCAGGTATGTATGGAGGATGGTTTTTAAAGCATATTTTTAATAATTTACAGTATTTGTACGATTTAAGACTTGTTTTTACATCATTCCTGAATGGATGATGCCTTAAACTTTGTGGCTGGTTAAAGACGATTGTAGTGTGTTTATGATCGGTTCCAGTACTCTGATGTTCACACACATAGGACTAAACGATACTAGTCTTGAAGAGTATCAGTCGAGAGGTTGGAAACTCATTCTTTATAAATATATTTGTGTGTTATTATAGAATAACACACGTGTAATTGGAAATGACAAAGCTCTGTTATATTTTGATCATTTATCTAGAATTTACAATACCGTATGCTTCTCATTATGGGTTGGGCAATATGACCAATCTTGATAATGATATTTATCAGTTTTCTTTTAATAAGATTTTTGTTATTGAAATATTTAATGGCATACAATTTTCATAATTCTCACAAAAAATGTATACAAGCATAAAAAAAGACCTAAACAAACTAAACTCAAGCTCTCTGAAGATAAACAGTCAGTTATGAAATAAATATAATAATTATATCTACTCTTAAATGTGAAAAGTGGTTTAGTCAAGAGCACTGAGAGATTTTTTTTTCTCAATGTTATTTGATTAACATGAATGACAGACAGGGGCAAAACTGGGTAACTTCTCCTTTAAGACCAAAGTCAGTCACTCTGGACACAATATACTGTTACACAATGCGTTTGCTTTTCCAACGGTTTAATTTTATCTTAAGACCTAAATGGTTGAGGATATTTTTTGACGTATTTATGGCCAATAAAGCAGCGAAAATGCAGCTTGTGTGCTCCTCCCACACAGAAACTGCACCCATTTAGCATCATAATCGTTGAATGTAGATGTCTTTTTGCTAATTTGAACAGCTTTAAATGTTGTCCTCCATAATAAAACATTTTGAAGGAAGTTCTGAATAAAGATGAAGGAGCTTAAGTGTCATTGTGTCTTTTGTTGTTTTTAAGGTTCTTGCTAACGGTCTGGACAACAAACTGAGAGAAGATCTGGAGAGACTGAAGAAGATCAGGGCTCACCGTGGTCTCCGTCACTTCTGGGGGTAAGTGTCAATCTAAACGCACACGTGTCACCATCTACTAAACATCCTTCATTAACTTGTGCTGATAAAGAGAATATCTTTAAGTCGGTGCTCATCAGATTTATTCTCCAGAAATGTCATGAAAATCATCTGACACAGAGGGGTTTAAAATGTGACTGTCGTTTTACCCATGCTGTACCAACAGATCCATGGGTGTTTTAGAAGACAGTATGTCTTAAAATAAATGATTTTCATAATATTGTGGATTATGTGGGATAGTTTATGTGGGATAGTTTTTGAGGTGCTGTGTCTGTTATACACAGATTGACAGTGAGGTGATTCTCTGGAATTAAGAGATAGCTCAAAGGAGTCATTAGTTCACAAATCAGACAGTGGATACGGTTGAGCTGTGCACAAATCCCGACTGTTAGGATATCGCATAACACTGGATAGGATTTGGCCTTCCAACTTTTTAACCTGGCTGGGCAGTATATTGAGTTTCTGTAAATAACACTATTCCCCAACGTAGGAATCACATTCACATGTGATTGTCATTGCGCATCTAATCAGTGAAGCTGGTTTTGTGATTAGAAGTAAATCGTCATCAGCTGCTTTCAGATGTAGCAGCATTTACTACACCCAGCTGTAGTTCACTGACAATCGTGGCAAATTCCGCATTTATTATGGTGGGCATATCGCCTGTGATATGGCCCATCTTGTCATTCAACTACCACTTTTTGTAGTAAATGTTGCTCCATCTGAATAGCAGGTGATGGTCCTGGTGGCCCACTGCTCTGTGCATTTTGTATATCTGAGACTGTTAAATTCTTCCTTGAGCTTATTGACTGCTCGCATTCTTGAAAGAGCATTACCATCATCTACTGTGAGTAATGGATCAAAGACTCACTATAATCCTATTCCCCAGACCATTCAGGACTCAAGCTTTCGATGTTGCCGTGTGTTCCAGCTCATGCATTTCATGCAATGAGATCTCTGCTAATGAACTGATGATTTGTATCAGCTGTGTTAAATAAGGGAGAGATACAAAATGTGCAGCGCAGTGGGTTCTTGGACTGGACTGTGAGCCACTGGGCGCAAGCGAGCACACATGCACACCAAGCTTTTCACTTGGGGATTCTCTCACAATCATCAACTTCAAGCTTTGATGCCTGCCAAAAATGTGCAATGCAGGATAACTTCTGAATGTGTAGGGTTATAGTTGATGTATTTGCACCAACAGCACAGACTGACACTAACTAATCATTGTGTCTTTAAAGCATAATTTAATTTCATACATTATGTAACCCTTTCTTTTCTCTTCTTTCTAGTCTGCGTGTGCGTGGTCAGCACACCAAGACCACCGGACGTCGTGGTCGTACTGTGGGTGTGTCCAAGAAGAAGTAAACTTACAATAAAAGTCATGAGTACAGTCATTGTGTTTGTGTCTTCTGTGAAACGTCCAGTTGTGTGCTGCATCTAAATAATTTGTGTCGGTGTGTTGTACTGTGACATATGAGTTAAAGCTGGTAGAGAGAACAAACTTTTAATGTTTCAAAAGAAAATAAAAAACTAACAGGTCATTGCATATAATAAACCTAGTATCATGTGTGTCATCTGCCTTAAACAATGGGTGAAGGCAAAGGAAAACACTCATAGTAAAAAGAGCATTAAATATTAAAGGCTTGTTCAACTGCATGTGGTGCCTTTCAGAGGGATCAGTGGTCGTGTGACATCATGTCTCACAGTGATCAGTGTGTATGTGGCAGCATCACTTAAGTCTAATGCTTTAGACGTCTCCCTAATAATTAAACCAGCTGAGGTGTATTATATAAAGAGACCTGTCACACATTCTGGGAGGGGTGTTGCAGGGACTGGTTTAGAAAAACACATGTTGCACAAAAACTGATTTGTAGAAGTACACAAAAACAAACTGACATACAAAGATATTTAAGTATATGATCTTTTAAACGTAGTTAAAACAGACTGCAACAATGACATCATTGTGTGCTGGAGTAAAGTGTGACGCAGGGATGACGTTTAAACACAGCATATTTTTTTCCAATAATCCAGAAGTCTATGAGGAAAAAATGAATGGGCTTTTTAGCGATGGAACCCGGTGTCCAACTAACTTCTGGGGTTGGTCTACAAAAATGTCATCCCTGTGGCCCTCTATTTGGGTCATCATGCTGGTGGACATCTGTGTGTCAGATGGGTCTTCATGTGCAGTATGATGATGATACATCACTTATGTCCCTGTCACAGCTGAGACGTCTGATTCTGCTCCACTGTCATAGCGTAGTACAACTCCAGAGGTTTACAGACCTTCCAAAACTTCTCATTCACCAACTCCAGAGTCAATGAGCCATTTAGGATCTGGGAAAACAGAAACATAATTCTAGCACAAATAATAGTCTATGGGGTGGTTTCCTGGAGGGGGCTTTTCTTAGTCCCAGACTACAATGCATGTTTTAGTTGTTTTGCTTCCTTAATTTAAAAACATATTGCGCTAATATATATCTTAACATATCAGTCCAATAGTTTTGTCTTAATGCACACCTGTATTGTTTTTTGTAAAAACTAAATTAAATGTCCTTATATAATTAGGGGGTGCCTCAGCATGTTTGACCACCAAAGCACCTTCACCTGCCTTTGTAAAACCATTTTGATGTGCTCAGCAGGGTTACGTGAATGAGCTGCACACTCAACAAATTAAGCAATATGCATTTGAGAGAACTGTGAACTTTATTGAGACTAAAATAAAAACAGTTAATAATAAATTTGTAAATATTAACACTGAGATATCAGTCTACAGAGAATCATTTCTAACAGAAAAATAAAAGCAAAAATCTCTACAGAATGAAAAGGCTCGTATCTAAACTAAGATCCCTTATGGCAGGGACACACTGTATGATTTTTGCATCTGTAATGATTTTAAATCCATAGGCAACCACAGTTGTAAAGATAGTTTTAAGTGATTTTTAACCGCCTATCCCTCAGAACGCACACACTGGATGATTCGACCAAAGCGCAAGACCAGACACTTAATGACTGTAGTAACAATTTTAAAGTGACGTGAGATCTCACAGAAACCCCAGATCAAACATGACTTGAGAAAAAAAAATGTTGTGGTAGTTCTTGCATGAGACATTATAAAAGTAATTGTACTATTGCCAAATCAATATTCTTTCTCAATGCTCCTCTTTCATGTCATGTTTGTGGGGTTTGTTTCAGCTATAAAAGCACACAACATACAGCTGTTGAAGCTTGCACGCTGTCATTGGCTATTGTAGCTGTCATGTCGAAAGCAGCCCCATCAACAGTCCCAACAAGTTTGATATTTTTGATTTGGGCTCAGGGATGCCCAACTCGATCAGGAGCAGCAAAATAATTGCAATGACACCACATACCATATTTATTTATTTTTAACAAAAAACGGCTGTAATAAAACACTAATTAGGTAATGCCGCCTTTTGCGGTGACACTTGGGGGACGCCTCCAGAGGTAAGTGCTTCTGAATGTGTATATCAAATTCAACCAATGGTGAGGCTTAACGACAGAGACAGGGTGACGTGGGAGTCAGGAAGTATATCGCTATCTGAAATATTGCCAAAGACGGCGTTGCAGGGACGCAGAAAGTATGGCAAGGGAGACGCAGTGTCTCGTTCCCTTCTCAGGGAACAACAGTTGCATACGTAACCTGAGATGTTTTCATGTGTCAAACACAACTATGCAAAAAAGCATTTTGGTATGAATCAACATTCGCATACAGAAGATAAAAGCATTTAAAGCTAATAGTTTAGCATGTGTGCTTAAAAAGTCTAGAAATCTTATGATATTATCCTACACTACATATGGAATAATATGGATTTTTTCCCCAGAAAATTCTTGCATAAAATAGATTTGAGCACTTTCACTGACCTTTATCTATGTATGAATATTTTCAAAAAGTTCAAAGGGCCATGAATTTTCCCCCCAGGTTCACAAACTTTCAAGGACCTGTGGGAACCCTGTAGAATTGGCATAATGACCTATGACGCAAAAAATGAGCTTGTTTTGTTGAAGCAAGTCACATGAAGTGATTGTCTTGTCATAAAATTTTCCTAATCTCCTTCCAATCCTCTGTAAAGTGATACGAGACAGCGTTGTCCGATCATACCATGACTTATACTCTGATCCACAAACGCATGCAGTTGGACTCGCTTTCTCGGACGGTCTCTGCAGCACCGCGTGAAGTTAAACACACTTTTTGGGCACACGTGAATGGGTGTTTTTGCTGCTGCTTGATAATCAGTGCTTTATTAATTAAGACATGCAATACACGCACAGCAATTTCCAGAGGATGGCTTGTATGCGTATCTTTAAATCTTGTGTTATGTGCGCATGTCAAACGATCAATCTGGTTTGAAGCTTGTGCCATATGAACACACACATCAATCCGATCACATTATTAAGTGTTCATGTAAATGCTATGATTGGATTTCTTAATCAGAATGATTTCATTTCGAAGGAGGCAAAAGGTGTCCATGTAAACATACCTACTGTCTCTTGTAGTGTCTGACACTCAGATTAAGAAGCTAAAAAGTACCTATATCTGTTTAGAAACGACCATTTCATTGTGGACCGCCCTGTTATGCTGAGACCTTCATCTCAAAATATATAAATAATAATAAATCATCTCAAAAACACCTCATCGTTTCCAACAGAAATCAAAACTGACATCAGTGACTTAATACACAGACATTCACCAGCTTACTGCTCTGCATTATTGTTTTAGTGAATGTGTTCTCTTGTAAATAAATCACATTATGTATATAAAAAGAGTCTGGAATGGAGAGTGTGACTTACGGAGAACTGTCCTCCTGCTGTCTTTATGAAGATAGTGAAGTCTTTCTCACTAACAGCGGCTGCTGTCTCTCCCTCCACACAACCGTCTGTCTGACGCTCCTCCAGAGCTATGCGAAGAGCCAGGTATTTAGACAGGTGGTCTACGGTCGCATTGGCTGTTGTTTTGACAAATCTAAATGCAGAGAAAAGACAATGTTACACCTAAGATCTCTATCCATTCCCACAACCTCACCAGTGCCGCTCCATAAAACTTCAGCATTCTTAAATATACACCCGTGCTTACTCCATCACTTGGCTTCACTTCCTATTTATTACACTTCAAGTCAAAGTATTTTTTTACAAATTCCATGACTTTCCACACAATAACAGCTTCCCGTCTCCACACTGAACAATAAGGGAGTTTGTGTGACTCATTTGTGAATTTAAATGTCTTAGACATGGTCTTCCCATTTTCGTGTTTCACTTAATAATGTCGTCAAAGTGCTTTGTTTAGACCAAACTTACATTTGAGTTAACGTTGATGAAATGTTTATGTCTAGATGTGCTTTTCCTTTAACCAATACCTTGTTTGGCTGTACTGTTGCGTGGTCACCAGCAGGGGATGCGGTTGAAATATGAGTTCGATCTCAGAGTTGGTGCCGTGGCTTGGTAGTCGTCGAGGAGGGGTGCGGCTCTCTCCGCCGGCCTCGGGTCCGGAATCGTCGGACGCCCGCGGTCTCTTGTTGCGGCTGGGCCCGGCCTCAGGACCGTAGCTCACAGTGGTGGAGTCATGCGAGATGTGGGATTGGGTGTCACCGTTGTCCTCGCCGCCGCTGATAGCGTTTTCACCCTCCTGGTGGATCTTACGGACACGCTGAGCTCTGAAGAAGGAAACAGAAAAACAGAATCTATTTTAAGTAAAATCCCTGTCCATTTTCTCACACAAAATATGGAATACATCGCACAGGTCGATGTACGGTTTACTTGTATTTGTTTTCTTTTGGTCAATTGTGTCCTTTTTAGATTTAAGGGCATCTATTGTGCTCCTTTTTACAATATGTATTGCAAGTCTCAGGTGTGCCCAGAATGTGTCTGTGAAGTTTCAGCTCAAAATACCTTACAGATCATTTGTTACATCATGTACAAAATGCCTGTTTGGGTCTGTAAAAAATTAGCTGTTTTTGTGTCTGTACCTTTAAATTCAAATGAGCTACAGCTCCACACTCCCTTACAAACAGACAGTGAGCGCTGTCAGTTAAAATAGATCTGATTCCTGTGAATACAGTCTGAGATAATAGTATCTCACTATTGAGATATAGAGGAAAGCATACACCTCGCTGTGGGTGGACTATGGTAATGCAAGACCTGTCAGTCAGTGACTGTGGGCAGGGCTTTATCAGTGTGACATCACATTAACAAGAGAATCAGAACAGCATGTCTAATAACATTGCTTTGGTGTATTGGGGGCTAACAAAGAAGGAGTGGGTGGATTTTTTTCCATTGTAGGTTGGTTGTGGTCCCACACTGCCAACACACATTTATGTCCAAACATATTGTAAAAGTAGATCTTGTATACTATGTGACCTTTACTACAGACGCAGTCATGCAAACGTTCCTCACAACCCACTTTTTGTGTAACACAAATGAAAGAAATCTTGACATTGATTTATTGAGTGAAGTGTGCAGCTGCGTGTGACCTGTGTCTGGCCTGCATGCGCAGGCCCTGCTCAATACTGCAGCTGAGCGCCTCCGTGTTGTGCAGTCGGCTGAGCTGCTCCAGAACTTTGTCCTGATGGGCCTCGTACTCGTCACGACTCGGGTAGATCTTACAGATCAAAGCGTCGAAATTTGGATCAGCACGCAGAGATCGCTTGGACACAAGCTTCTTCCTGCAGGTAGGACATTCCTTGTTTCTGCAGTCGAAAATACAAAACATGTGTTACTACAAACTCTTGTTAAGTTTTGTGGCTTTTATCTCACAAGTATGTGCATTTAACATTGACAGAACATGGTACAACTGTTACTGCTCATTTTCCAAAAGCAAAAATATAAAACTCTCCATAACACCACATACTTACTAACAATAGCACATTGTGTTTATGCTTGTTATGTAAAATGAATATCACTGGCTATTTGAGAAAGGTATGAACTCTTTGTTACATCTTGTTCTAAAAATGTATTTTCTAAAGTGTAAATAAATTATAAACAGTAAAAATAATTATAGGATTGTTAAATTAGTGGTGCTATGAAGAAAATGCTTATAAAAATGCATGCAAAAATATTAAACATTCAATATATTACATTATCAATATATTATATTAAAATATATAATGTAGTATGTGTATATGTTCTGACCCTGATCTGAGCGCAGTGACAATGCATTCAGAGCAGAAGCGATGTAGACATTCTTTGGTGGTCATGGTGTTCTTCAGCATGTCCAGACAGATGGGACACATCAGTTCACTGTGGAGGCTCCTGGGAGACACTGCGATCTCTGTGCTGTCCATGAGTGCTTCCTAAAATAGAGCACAAAACGCATCACACATGGCTGTATCTAAACTGTTAATTAAAGGGCACCTATTTCATTGCTAAAAAAATATTTTGTGTATTTGATATAATACAATGTGTTTGAGTGGTTTATGGTTAAAAAAACAACATTTTCCACTAGGGATGTAACGGTATCAAAAATTCACGGTATGGTAGTATTTCGGTATGATGCCCGCGGTACAGTGATTATTGAACCATTTGCAGGAAGGAAAAACAAATGAAGACTTGGAAAAACTGCCATAAGTGTTTATTAAACAAGACTGAACATTACAATGTACAAAGTGTAGTGTAGTGTTTACAATTTTCATAAAAAGGAAAAAAAATATTATACCATGTAATAAAGTAAAAAATAATGTTTCATTGGAGTTTGTCAACTTTAAACATCTCTCAATCAGTCAGGTTTTAGGAATTGAGTCACTCCCACAATTGACCTAGTGTTTTTATCATTATTAATGCTAATGCTTGGTACTTCTATGAAAGCAACAGTTGTGAATGAAGAATCAAGAAAAGATGATGGGTTTAAGATGGGTCAATTCCTGAAAACAAAAACAACCCTGTAAACATGAAAATAGCAGCCTATTTATTGCAGCTGGACCTAGAGCTGAGGTCAGCTCACTCATTGATACAGGGGTGCGTTTCCAAAAACCATAGTTGCTAACTAAAGTAACAACTTCGTTGGTTGCAATGCAATTTCCCATTGCCAACCAACCAGTGGCGGCTGGTGACTTCTTTTTTTGAAGGCAGGATGCGAAGTTCGTCACAACATGTATGTAGCTTGTCATGTGTGTGGTTCATCATTTCTCTTTTATCATAAACGTTTTTGACGTGTCTCCAGCAGGCACTTATTTTGACAAAACACGTGATGCACACAAAATGTCTCCACACGCATGACACATATTTTGGAAAAGGGAACCACACATGTGACAATCCGAACACTTATTTTGAATTAGCGCATCATCGGAAGTGCAGTCACGAGCCGCCACTGCAACCAACTAACTTGCTAACAGATTAGCGACGATGCTTTTGGGAAACAAACTCCAGGATGTTTCTCAATCGGAAGGCTGCAGCCTCCAAATGTCATAAAGTCTGTCTTATTTCAGAATATACAATTTTTTCAAGTTGATTACTATTCTTATTTAATCGTATATTGTTGTATTATGCTTATGATTAGCGAATGTAATACTCCGATAACTTAATTACACCAGGCTTAATGACGGATGCAGCCTGCATATGCGACCTAAGGAGGCTGCAGCCTTCTAATTGAGAAACAGCATACACACTCTCCTCATTCTCGGATTTACTCACACTTGTTTTTTGTATGTCCGTCACATTGTGTCCTTTCTCGTTTCTTGTCACAGCAAACGCGATTTTTTCACACATCAGATTTAAAATCCGCGTTTCTTTTCCTTCGCCACTAGCCGTTTCCGTCATTGTCGCACTACTTGTAGAGTGGCATGCATGGGATTATGGTAATTGTAGTTCCGGCATTCCTCCGCTTGCTTCACTTGGCTGGAAAAAAACTACACTTGTTGCCCGGAAGACCCAACGTTTTATCGAATCATGTGACCACCGTGGTACCGCGAAATGTATAATACTGTTACATCCCTATTTTCCACATATCGTACATTTTTGTAGCTCCAGATTTCACTCTTTTCCTGAAACACACAGATTTGAAAAGCTCTGTGTCCCTGATTGGCCAGCTAATCTGTACGTTGTGACTGGCCTGAATACCTTACAGGCTGTGATTCCAAGTGGGAGAAATTATGATAATGTCGGTCTTAACTACATCCCCAATCCCAGGAAGTAAACTGTTGCCTACAATCCGTGTGTTTGCTGTAGATTTACGTTGGAGACGATAACTCGTGCCATCATTTACTTTGGGGTTTGTACCTTTTAAATATCGTTAACATGTAATAATACACACTTAAGCAACAAAGGAAATGTAAAAAAGTGAATCTGACAATAGGTGCCCTTTAAAGGGGATGAGTGTCATTTCTGCATATTGAATCACTTTGCCAGTTTGATATGCAAAATCAACACTTCTTAAAGGGGGGGTTTAATGGTATTTCAAGCATTCTGACTTATTAACACAGTTATAGAGTTGTTTCCTCATGCTAAATGTAGGCAAAGTGTCAAAAATGCAGTTGGGCGTGTTTCAGAGTATTTCTGTGCCGAATGCACTTCGCCAGGGTTCGTACAAGTTTCGGCTAATTTTTTTCGATTACGGTTCTAACTGACGTTTCAGGGGTTTTCGATACGTATCACTTCTTTATATGGGCTTCCGCCGGAAAACTTCCCCTGGAAAACCCCGCCCAGCCGTCAGTCAGCGGGAGACGCTAGAGCTTGCTAACAGCTTATCACGCCACTCAGCTTTGTTTAATTTCAAAAGTCAACAATGGCACAACAAGAAGTGTGTTTTTGGATGTAAGGAGAAGACATCCAGCCTTATGGAAACAATGGATATAGTTTATTATCCGGATTAGCAGCGGAGTTTTGCGTGTGTGTGTTTGATGCGGTGGATTTTCATGACGAGTTACACGCGGTAAGTAAGACTTCTGTATTATGTTGGAAATAGGCGCGTGTATATTATATAAATGACACGAACATGTAGTGAATCATAAGTTAAAACAGTGTTGTATAGTGTTGCATGACTCGTACTCGCTCCTCCCGTGTTATAACTCCTCCTTCTTCATTTTTTCGTACGTTATCGGAAAGATTCGGTAAAGCTTATCTTTCTTTTATAAATCTGATTAAACTAAAGACTCTTCAGAGATATAAAGGATGTCATACTACTCCATAGGTACTCCAGATTAATATCAGAAATGCAGAAACAGCGTGTGTTACGTGAGCTTTAAAGCAACACTATGTATTTTTTTCCCTTTAAATAATGTCTCTAAAATTATTTCAGTGATAGAACAACTTTTAACTGGACAAACTGTACTGTTGCTGCAACCTGAGCAGCCTCCTAGCTGCTACAAGCACACTCTGAAAGTGGCGGTGGAGGGTAGGAAACACAGCCCCGCCTCTTCCCCTGCCTGTTCATTTTAAGAGACCTGTATTGTTTTCTCTTGTATATTTAGGATGATTCATTATTAATAAATTAATTAATTACTTAATTAACCTATGGAATAATCAGTAGAATATTTGAGTACTAAAATAATCGACAGCTCCAGCTCTAATTACTACCAAACTTTAAATCTCAAAAAGTCGTATCTGGACCAGTCCTACTGTATTGTGAGTGTGTATTTGTAATGGTGTATTGAATTTACCTGTGGTGTTCGGTGTAGTTCATACAGGCTCAGTTCCCATGTTTTACTGAGCGTCTGAATGCTCACTGGATTTGCCATCATGACTTCGCAAAGACCTGATGTACAAAATAAAAACTAAACAACAAAACTCAAAAATCACTTATCAACCTATATCCATCCATCACCTAACCATCAATTCATCACCTTACCATCAGTCCATGCACTAAATCAGTGGTTCCCAAACTTTTTTAGCGTGCGGCCCCCCTTGTATACGGTGCATTCCTTTGCGGCCCCCAAAAAGAAAATTTGTGACAAAAATTGTTCTAAAACTCAACATTTTAATAAAAAAAACATTAAATGATACAAAAAAACTAGTGCTTTTGGTTAGTAGCCTTATTTTTTTTAGGTTTAATTACCCAGAATTCATGATAAATTAAAGTATTTCATAAAATGTCATAAAACTGGGGCCCCCTGGCACCATCTCGCGGCCCCCCTGGGGGCCCCGGCCCCCAGTTTGAAAACCACTGCACTAAATGATGCTAATATAATTTATTTATATTGTCTTTAGCTGCTTTGAAACAACAACACATTGTAAAAAAGTGACATAAAAATTTTGACTTGACCACTAGTAATGCTATTTGATAGTATTTTTATAGTAAGCATATGTAACACAAATAAATAGTAATCAATCCACCAAAAAACAGGCTAACTGCACATTTACTATAATAAAACCATGGTTAATTTTTATGAGGGTTTGCTAGTAATGTCAAGTACAAAGGATTAGAAAGAATTATTTGTGTCACTCTGCTCAAAGCTAATTGGCTAATAGTAATTTTGTCTTTCTAATCCAGGCTGTGTCTAAAAACTAAAGCAGCTGACTAGTTGCCTTGCTGCCTCATGAGGCAATGGCTTCGGTGGCATGAATGCAGCTCTGGGAAACACATTCAGACAGCCTTCATAAGTACATAATTCTGTTTGAAATATAAACACAGAGCGCCTTTATGATAACTAATCACATATTTGAAAACTACAATATTAATTCTCACTAGAAATGCAATCAAAGGTGTAAAAAAAGTGAAAATATAACCACCATTTAATTTTTTTAAACTCGACCAATCACAAGATGATCAAGGTATCAAAGATGACCGGAAAGTAAATCAAACACTGGATTCAGATGTGCCTTGATGCCTTCCTGCCTTGGAATGCTGCCTCCAAAGGCAACATTTTAAAGCTTTCAGACGCAGCCTCAGTGTACATTTATGCGAAAACCCATCAGAAAATTGCCCATGGTTTTATTATAGTAAAAGTGTAGTAAGAATATGTTTATCGGTAGACTGATTACTATTTATGTTACCATATATTTAATATAAACTTATCATTGTTACACTATGGTTATTATCACTGATCTATATAAATGTTCTCTTTGCGGACTTCTGAGGCTGCCACCTTGAAGAGTGCTCGCCTTTTAAGGTCGCTTTCTTAGAAGGTCGCAGCCCTTAAATTAGGACACAGCTTACTTCATATGTACACTTCAGGCAGCTATATACCACAATGCAACATGATTGTGACGTCACTTCAGCAGCTCACGCTTTGCACAGTTCAAATGATGGAGGGGAAAGTAGTTCACACCTGTAAGTTAGTGCGTTCTATTTAACCTACTTCTGGGCTACTCCAGTTTTAGACACGCACTCGCGAACTTCCATAAACACTTCCCCTCGGGGAATTCCTGTAACCATTTTCAAGTGCGCGGACAGTTTATATGGACAGACCCTCGCTCCCTCAATTTTGACAGGATCGAGGGTGCGAGTCTACTTCATATGCACACTTTAGGCAGCTCCATTTACCACAATGCAACACGATTGTGACTGCGCTTTGCACAGTTCAAATGATGGAGGAGGTGGTCTCCACTATCCATATGATCAAGGGCATCCGAGTGAACCAGACTGAGGGAAGTTAGCGAGGGAAGGTCATAAAAAAGCTAACTGGAATGCAGCCATGAAGTGACTGACTATCTTGTCACTTTAATTTTCACAATCCCCTTCCAATCCCCTGTAAAGTGATACGAGACAGCATTGTCCGATCAGTCCATAATTTATACTCTAATCCACAAATGAGTGTGTTTAGACTAACCCCATGAAGTCAAACGAGTCAAACATGCTTCTTGGGAACAAGTAAGTGGGTGTTTTTGCTGCTGCTTTATAATCACAGTGGCACAAAGTTTTGTTTGCTTGTCGTTTATTAATTCTGACCTATAATAGATGCACAATGATTTTATGAGGATGGCTTGTATGCGTATCTTAATAGTACAGCGTGAAACTATATATTTGTGCAATGCACACATGTCAAATGATAAAATCTGATTTGAAGCTTGTGCCATATAAACACAGCATCAATAAGATCACATTATTAAGTGTGATGTTAATACCACAATAGATTTATCCATCAGAATGACTTCCTTTCCGATTGAGGCAAAAGGTGTTCATGTAAACGTAGGTATTGACTTATATTCAAAATCATGATCTAAATTCACACAGTATACAGTCACACAATAATAATATTTAGGATACTTGTACGTAAATGAATTGTTACTTCTGATGTTATTTGCAATGTTTATGTTTTAATTAGGCCGGATAAGGGATTTATAAAAACGATAAGGTAAGTGTGTCTGCTGCATCCTTTTGTAATAACACAGGTGTAAATGAAGTTTTATGACATTAAGAGCGTACACGGTCAGCGTTATTTCACTGAATAAGTTGTAAAGACGACTTATATTCTATAGCTTTTTATAAGCAAAGCAGCATCAAAATTGGGTGTTGTTTTTTATATCGCTGAATCAATTGATCGTTTAACCACGATTTAAAACGTTATCTTTACGGATTCAAAATAAACCCCATTAACATCTTTGAAGTATTTTACTGTATGAACAAAAACAATATTGTATAACATTACTTCACAATTCTGACGTCATCCGCCATTTATAAAGGACCATTTTGACAGTAGAGACACTGTAAAATACTCCCTACCTGCGATACATTCTGCTATAGTTAATATCTGCACAAGTAATTATTGAGAAATGTACAGAAGTCGTTTTATCTATGCTGAACGAGATTGGTTGTTCGATGCTAACGTCACTCCTTATGTGCACGCGCTCGTGGATTTATCCTATAGCTTACGATCAAAGCCCGAGTTGACAAAGAAAGTTCACGATCAGCTTCATGGTACCAACAAAACCTGCTCGTATTGGTTTGGTTTTGTCAACGCGACATTATCCCTTTAAATCTAAGATTGTTTAACCATTTTCATGGTACATGACCCTGTTTTTATTTGAAGGCAGCAACGTCAGAACACTACCAGACGATTTACCATATACTATATGCGTCTCAAAACATAAGACTTTCCTTTTTGATTTTACGTAGAGTCAATGATAAGAGTTTTACTCACACGGCGCGATGTGAAAATTAACTGATCCCAGAACAGACTCCGTGAAATCAAAGCTCATCAACTGAAAAAAGACTGGTGTTGTTTATGTTGACATTCTCTTCTTCTTCTTCTTCTTCTTTGATTTTTATGGCGGATTGCGAACCAACTTCATAGGTGCATACCGCCACCTACTGTGGTGGAGTGTGAAGAGAATAAACTAACAAAACGAACTAAAAAAAAAAAAAAAAAAAAAAAAAAAAAAAAAAAGTTATATTCTATTTTTTAATCCACTTATCCTGATAAATCTCATGATTGCATTTATCATTTTCCCTGCATTTAATCCGTTAGTTAATATTTCAGTTAATGTGAACTCTTGGATTCCCAGTGATTGCATTTCCTCTTTAAGACTTTCCCTTTCTCTTTCATATCCCTTACATACCATCATTACATGTTCCACTGTTTCCTCTATTAAACATACTTCACATAACCCTGTATTATGTTTTCCTATTAAATGTAACGTGTGATTAAGATAAGAATGACCTGTTCGTAAATGAGTGAGGATAACTTGTTCCCTTCTACTTATATTATGATTGATTTTAGATTTCTTAATACTCCTTTGAACTTTATGAAAATGTTGACCTTTTTGACATGAATCCCAGAATGTTTGCCATTTCCTATTACATGATTCTAAAATTAATTGTTTCCCTTCTGATCTACTAATTGAAATATTAATACTTGGTTTATCCATATTTAAACTATCTTTAGCCATTTTGTCTGCTTCTTCATTCCCTTGAACTCCCACATGTGCAGGTACCCATACAAAATTAGTTGTTATTCCCATTTGTTTAATACTATACAATGTAATCATGATTTCTATTAAAATGTCACTTCTATTTGTTTGCATTGATTGCAAACTCAACAGAACAGCCATTGAGTCAGAGCATATTATTACCTTTTCAGGTCTTATTTCATAAACCCATCCAAGTGCCATTAGAATTGCAACCATTTCTGCTGTATACACAGATGTGTCATCTGTTATTCTTCCAGCCTTCCTAATATCAAACTCTGGAACATAGAATGCAGCTCCTGTTCTTCCAGTTTCTATGTTCTTTGACCCATCTGTATATACTTGAAGAAATGAATAATGTGAATTTTTAATATACTCTGCTACTAATGTTTTTACATTACCCACCTCTCCATTTTCTTTAATTTTCTCATGTATCTTTAAGTCTATTTCAGGTTGATCAAGTAACCAAGGTGGTATTGGCGACGTTACAATTATTGGAGCAAATACTTTCGTATCTAACCCAGTTTCATTAATCCATTTTTTAATGTTCCATGCAAAACCTTTACCTGGTGTATTCATAGTTTCCCAACTTTCCTTAAGTACTTCTTTTACGGGATGATCGTTACTTTGTCCATTTAGATTAATCCAATATGCCATAGCTAGTTTTTCCCTTCTTATATACAGAGGCATTTCGGATGTTTCCACCTGCAGTGCTGCATTTGGGGTTGTTTTAACTGCTCCTAAAATGATTCTTAAAGCTTTGGCTTGTATGATATCTAACTTTTTTAACATAGATACAGATGCCGATTCATACACAATACATCCATAATCTAGGACTGATCGCATGAGACCAACATATATATCTTTTAATGACTGCTTATCTGCACCCCAGTCTTGACCTGCGACACCTCTCATTAAATTCAGTATTTTACTGCACTTTTTTAAAATATATTCAATATGATCTTTCCAGGTTAACTTATTGTCAAACCATATTCCCAAATACTTAAATTTTGACACTTTTTCTAATGATACTCCATATAATTTAAGTTGCTTATTTTCTTTCCTTTTTTTCCTTGTAAATATCTGATAACATGTTTTGGATATCGAGAATTTGAACCCCCATTCTAATGACCAATTATCCACTGTCTCTATTGCTTTTTGAATTTTGTCCATATTAAAAGATATATTCCTTCCTCTTTTCCACATTAATCCATCATCAGCATATAAAGCTGTATTAATTTCTGGAGACACTCTTTCAAATACATCATTTATCATGATGTTAAATAATATAGGGCTTATCACACTTCCCTGGGGAGTTCCATTTTCTATACTCACAGTTTGAGACATTTCATTACCCACTCGAACTTGGATTGTTCTATCCATTAAAAAACTCAAAATCCAGTTGTACATTCTACCTTCTATTCCCAATTTTCTCAATTTTAGTAGTAAACCTTCTTTCCACAGCATATCGTATGCCTTCTCAATATCAAAATAAACTGCCGTTGACATTCTCATACCGAATGTTGATGCTTGTGGAATCATCCGTCACTTCCTGTGCGAGAACGCGCTCTCTCAGGACTCACTGCACCACTGCGCGTACACGCTTCTTCCTTTTTTTTATGTTTTTATGGCGGTGGCATCCAACGTTAAAGGGATAGTTCACTTTAAAATAAAAAAAATTCTGTCATTATTACTGTTGTTTTAAACCTGTATGAATTATTTTGTTCTGATGAACACAAAAGAAGATATTTTGAGAAATGATGGTAAAAACACAGCAGAAAGTGACTATTGACTTCCATATGCTACTAGGAAAAAAATATTGTGGAAGTATTGTGATAAATGATGAAGAAAATATTTTGACAAATGATGTTAAGCACACAGTTGATAGTACCCATTAAATTCCATCATATTTTTTATTATCATTTCTCAAATTATCTTCTTTTGTGTTCATCAGAAAAAAATAATTCATACAGGTTTAGAACATACTGCAAAAAAGATGGACGACGCCCGTTCGCTCTCTTCCATTGGTGAAAAGTGAAGCCGCCAGTGTCCCGATTCCGCGCTGACATTTTGGGTCTTGAGTCTGCGCAGTAGCGATTTCGGGACCAGTCCTGCGCAGTAGTGAGCAGGAAGTAAAGCCGCGAAATCGCAGAATGCGCATATCACAGCTGTCAATCATGACGTGACACCACCATTTATATTCACCTTGTTCCGCCCCGCCCATTTTTAATTCTTCGCTCTTCCGCATTTTGTCAACTGACTTCCACTAACATGCACAGCGCATTCGGTAGCTAGTTTGGTGGTTAAAAGATTGTTTGTAGTTCACTATAACTTTAGCAAAATGACAAATAACGCTAATGCTGTAAATGTTTTAAGTTGAGAGCACGGAGAAAACTGTTACACAGACAGTGATTTCGTCTTTTTTAAAGCAAATGTGCACCCCAGCCAGTCCAATAACTCACCATTTCATTTGTAATAGACCACGATATAAATCATTGGCAAACTTGCCAACACTTATTCCTTCAAATCAGGAGACTTAAATCCTTTTAAGTGTAATCTACAAAGCTCACATATGGTTTAAGAAATTCCTGACAGATAACATCTGATCACATTTTAAAGGTTTAATATAACTGCATGACATCTGATCACACTGTAAAGGTTTAATATAACTGTCATGGTCTAAGACCTTTGTGTTAGATTCGGGTCTGAGTTCTTATGGCAAGACCATGGCAGTACTGTGTTCTGTGTGGGGACACCTGTAGTCATATTGTGTTTGGCTTCCATGTGTTCCCAGTGTCTTGTCCCTGTCATGGTCTTGCCAGACCTTTCTGTTAAGGTCTGATTTCATATGGCAAGATCATGGCAGTACTGTGTTTTGTGTGGGGACATGTGGAGTCACATTTTGTGTCGTGTCACTTTTACCCTACTCTCTTGTGTGCTCCCGTTTTAATTATGTAATGATTTTCACCTGTTCCTCATTTGAGTGTTTGTCTTTATTATGCCCTCTCGTTATCTGTCTTGCGCTCATACGTTCGTTCAGATACAGTGTTTAGTTCATGTCCTCTATGTTGCCTGTATCTTATTCTCAAAGTTTGTGTTATTTAGTCTTCAGTGTTGTTTCCTTGTTATTGTCACAGGTCGGAGCGGACCCGAGATAGCTAAAGGGTCACGCCCCTTCCTAGTTTCCACCTCGAGGAGGTTCCCAAAGCCACCCCAATGACCAGACACAACGAGGTAGGAGTAAAATTTAAAATAAACTTTATTTAAATTATTTAAAATTGCAAATAGGGGAGGGGAAAGGGGAACTTAAAATAACGGCCTCTTCTGGCCTCCAAGCAGGTTAAGAGAGGGGGGAGGGGACAGGGTCTTTAGGGGGGTCCCTTCTGTCCGTGGCGCCCTCCGTGTCCTGGAGGCAGAACTTCACGAGGCTGTAACACAGAACAGGTATCTGACAGTTAACTGCAATTTATTTCTCTCTTTCCCTTACAGGTGGCTGACGACAGTGGACGTGGTAAGTAGTTTGCAGGTGGCTGACTCGTGATCTCCTCGCTTGGAGGGTTCGAGGCTGTAAACACAAAATCACACTGTACGGTTAACTGTGATCTTCCTCTCTCTCCCCTGCAGGTGGCTGACGACAGTGCACGTGATAAGTAGTTTGCAGGTGGCTGACTCGTGATCTCCTCGCTTGGAGGGTTCGAGGCTGTGGACACAAAATCACACTTTACTGTTACTGTGATCTCCTCTCTCTCTCCTACAGGTGGCTGACAACAATCGCTGTGGTGAGTATTTTGCAGGTAACTGGCTCGTCGTTTTCCTCCTTTAGAGGGCTCAGGGCTGTAACACAAATCACACTTCACCTTTAACTGTGACTTTCCTACTTGCAGGGGACTGGTAGCAGTGGATACGGTAGGCGCTTCTCAGGTAACTGACTTGTCGTTTTCCTTCTTTAGAGGGCTCAGGGCTGTAACACAATTCACACTTCACCTTTAACTGTGACTTTCTTACTTGCAGGTGGCTGGTAGCAGTGGATACGGTAGGTACTTCTCAGGTAACTGACTCGTCGTTTTCCTCCTTTAGAGGGCTCAGGGCTGTAACACAAATCACACTTTCTCCTTTAACTGTGACTTTCTTACTTGCAGGTGGCTGGTAGCAGTGGATACGGTAGGTACTCCTCAGGTAACTGACTCGTCGTTTTCCTCCTTTAGAGGGCTCAGGGCTGTAACACAAATCACACTTCACCTTTAACTGTGAACTTTCTCTCACTTACAGGTGGTGAACAAGCGATGGGTACGGTGAGTAGTAGGTCTGTAATCTTCCTTTCCCGGGGCCTTAGTCAGAGAAGATGAATGCCGTCACTGCCGAGCCGAACGCTGCCCTCTCCTTCCCATACGTGGGGTTTGCTGGACTCGGAACAGGGGCGCACCTTTGGAGAGGCTCCGTGACAGGCAGTTAATAGCCAACTAAGCTTCAGCACTGCAATAACTTCACTCACAAACCAACCAACGCTCTAAATTGTACTCACGTGTGATCTTTACTTCCTGTACCCTTTTTCCACCGTCACCACCGTAATACACGTTGCTCGGGCCGGAGACTTCGTAGTGTCTCGCCAGCCTCCACACTCAGGGTTATTGGACAGCGTATGATAGGCTGACTCTTCGCTCGCCACACAGCGTCTTCTTCGTTCTAATATGGCCGACTCCAATCAATGGTAGCTTCTGACAACAAATACACAGCACTTCACTGCAATACAATCACGTGAAAACACTCACTCTGTAATTCTAGACTCACCCAGGGCACACTTGGTGAACAAATAAGGTCAGGCCAGGGTCTTTCGTGGGGTCGGTTGAAGAATCCGCGGGGCACCGCAATGAAGAAGCCAGAGGTTGAAAAGGTAGCTGATGCCAAATTCCCAGTGGTGTTGCGTTCCCGGCTCTCCCACCGCTCCGTTCCGTGATGGGGCCGCTACGTCAGTTGCTACAACTCACACATGCATCAAACTGGTATGCTTAAACTGGTAATAAGCCAAAATAAAACACTGGAATCAAAACTTAACACTCCTTTCTCAAAATGAAATTCTTGCAACATAACAATACACACAAGCGTCATTTGAATTACTCGCTCATATCACCAGCGACACACTGATTGGCTTTTAATAAAACTCTGCAGTCTTTGTGTTTCTATTTTATTGTCATTTTCTCAGACTTGGTCTTCTGTAAAATTCAAAATTAGAATTTCTGCAGTAAACAAACAAGAGTTTGACAAACATTCTTACAAAATTAAATAAATAGAATGCAAATCATCAAATTTAGCAACAAAAAAAAGTAAAAAAAAAAAGGCCACAAGACCTTGTCAACATCACAGACAATGTCCTCACTGGGTAAGCATTGGGGAAAATATTGCCTTGTGTGCCGAATCCACCCTTGGATTGATCCCACCTCAATGTCTCTGCATGCCTGGTTTTGGCCAGATTGAAGCCAGCCTCATCCACCTAGAGGAACTCCTGTGGCAATTTTGCAATTATGCGTTGTTGCAACTCACAAAGTCAGATGCATTATTTTCTCGCACCATTTCAATGATGGCAAGCTCTTGTTGTTGCGTGAGGAGACCTTCCCTTCCAGCTTGAGGAGGTCGTCCAGACCATTCTGTAGAAAATACCACCACAATTTATCATTGGTCAGGTTCTTTTTCACACACTGTACATTCAAACTGTACACAGTAGTACTGTATCATCACAATGATATTCCTTTATATATTCTTCACAGCACTACCCATTTTTGTAAATTAACGTTATTGTACTGTAATACTGTAAGATACAGAATCATGTAACGCGTATGTAACTTCGACTCGGAGCAGTAAAACTCTCCCTCTCACTATGAGAGGGAGAAGGGGAGCGGATTTTTCAGGCGTGATTTTTTAGTGCGCCGAGTCGAAGTACTCTCAAAAGTGCTATTCCGCCATACATTATAGTTACCCTTTTTATTTTGTGCCACCATATTTGGCCGTATAACTACTCGTTTTAAATAGGGAAAAAGTTGATGTGTTTGGTCACTTCTAACTTCATCTCTGTTTGGTATCATTGAATGAACTGGGCTAAGCTAAGTGCTATCAAAGTGTCGCCACGCGCCACAGAGCTTCAGTGCATGCACTAAGATGATAGAGATATGTGTCAACTCTTCTTAGTTAAGGTAATAACATAGTTTAATATGACAAAACGATGGAGTATCCCTTTAAATATAGAACCAGGCTAGTGATGCATGGTGTCCAATTTAGTTTACGCTAGAGGTGGAAAGTAACGAATTACATTTACTCACGTTACTGTAATTGAGTAGTTTTTTTGTGTACTTTTACTTTTTTGAGTAGTTTTTAAAATCTGTACTTTTACTTTTACTTAAGTATGTTTTGTTTAAAGTATTATACTTCCCTACATTTTAAATCATATCCGCAGCAGCAGCGTAACGAGCCAGCACCGGGCCCCTAAGCAGGATTATCAAGGCGGCCCCTTTACTACAGCACGTGATGATGCAATGTCCACATGCAGGCTACAATGAATAGGACTGGACAGGATCATAGAGACATTAGATGACTGACAAAATCAGAAATAGCCTACGCGCAACACAACAAAAACATAACACTGGTGACAGCGCACCATAACATATGAAAAAACACTGCTGGTGACAGCACACTATAACATATTGTTACTCACGGCTATGACTACACACACACCTAGATCTAAATACATAAATAAGATGCTCACTTACATTATAGGCTATAGCGTTACATTGTAACCACATTATAATTTGTAGAGGCATTTTCCGGGCTTCAGTTCTGGATGGCATGATGCACACAGCAGCTCTAAACTTCAGACATGACACAGCTCAATCATTACATACGCCGGTGTAGCAGCCGATTCTGTTCCCCTTTGGAATTCCTGTTCCCCCTCGAAAAAGTGTTTCTCCTGACGACGCATGGGCAAGCGCGTAAGCGCATCTGGGTGTACGGAAAGCGAGAAAGCCCAAAAAGTTTTTGCGCTACATTTAAATGTCTTTCTACAGTAGCGCACAAAAATATTCTCACCATTAATTGTATATTATGTGCATAACAGTTTTTTAATTGGGTTATTTACTCTATTTGTTGAAAAATGGTGATGTCCTTTTTATTTATTATATGTGAATATGGTCACTGAAAGCAGGTGTTTGTGTTACTTTGTTTTAGTTTTGGTTTATGTTTTTTTTTATATATATAAGGGTCATTAGTAGTGGGCCGTGGTCTTCTATTAGACTGGACGTGTGCTTTTTCTTACATATAATTTATTATAATGTATAAAATGTGTATACAGCATATTTTGTTTTGCTACTTTAAATTGTACTGCTTACATGAACGGTTTTGTAATTTAAATTGGTATTTAAACCATGTTTTGTACCTCAATAAACATCACATTTTCATGGCAAAATTTTCTTATTTATTAAAACAATGACATGACCCACTAAACAAAAACACGTCCAGAAGACGTCATTATAACGTCTTTGTCTACCGTTTAAAAGACGTCCACTGAGTAGCCAGAATGAAAGTTTTTGCAACGTCTTTTTTAGACGTCTTTTTTGTGTTGAAATTAGACGTCCGACTGACATGCTTGTTGAATGTTTAAAAGACGTCCAGTGGGGAGCCAGAGACAACGTTCATTTAATGTCTTTTTTAGACGTCTTTTTTGTGTTGAAATTAGACGTCCTACTGACATGCTTGTTGAACATTTAAAAGACGTCCAGTGGGGAGCCAGAGACAATGTTCATTCAACGTCTTTTTTAGACGTCCTACTGACATACTTGTTGAATGTTTAAAAGACGTCTACTGGAAAGCCAGAGACAACGTTCATTCAACGTCTTTTTTCAACGTCTTTTTTCAACGTCTTTTTTCAACGTCTTTTTTAGACGTCTTTTATGTGTTGAAATTAGACGTCCGACTGACATGCTTGTTGAATGTTTAAAAGACGTCCAGTGGGGAGCCAGAGACAACGTTCATTTAATGTCTTTTTTAGACGTCTTTTTTGTGTTGAAATTAGACGTCCTACTGACATGCTTGTTGAACATTTAAAAGACGTCCAGTGGGGAGCCAGAGACAATGTTCATTCAACGTCTTTTTTAGACGTCTTTTTTGTGTTGAAATTAGACGTCCTACTGACATACTTGTTGAATGTTTAAAAGACGTCTACTGGAAAGCCAGAGACAACGTTCATTCAACGTCTTTTTTCAACGTCTTTTTTAGACGTCTTTTATGTGTTGAAATTAGACGTCCTACTGACATGCTTGTTGAACGTTTAAAAGACGTCCAGTGGGGAGCCAGAGACAACGTTCATTCAACGTCTTTTCTAGAAATCTTGTATGTGTTGAAATTAGACGTCCTACTGACATGTTTGTTGAACATTCAAAAGAAGTCCATGGAGTATCCAGAATGAAAGTTTTTGCAACGTCTTTTCTAGACGTCTTTTTTGTGTTGAAATTAGACGTCCTACTGACATGCTTGCTAAATGTTTAAAAGACATCGTTTAAAGGATGTTTTTAAATGTTCATTATTGAAATCCAAGTGACATCCTTACAGGGTTTTTCGATGTCTTTGCAGACCTCTAAAAGACATTCATACAATTTTTAATTATGTTTAATTTCAGACATCCCTGTTGACCTCCATTTAAACCAGGTGTACAATTTTACTTCTTAAGGCAATAGTTCAAAATGGTCTTATCACCAAATATGCTACAAAGGGTTTGGACATCAACACTTTTTCAGGTACTTGATGTTGATCGTGTGCACACCTACTGCTTTAAAATATTAAATACCCATCCCCTTGGCTGACATGTACCTATCCAAGAACTTTAGGTGGGCAGAGACATTTTGTAATATGGGTCACAGTATGTAAGAAGGATAAGGACGATGACAGGTAACACTAAACTTAACTTTATTTGACAGACTATGGGTAAAAACCCATAACATAGACAAGAACCGACAATGAATAAAGACAATGGTAAGCATGTGTGTGTATAAAACAATTAAAGATGGTGGTTGAGGGGGTGCAAATGATTATGGGTAATGTAGTCCAGTGAGTGAGAGCAGACGATCCCTGCAAACTTGCGCCGTGGAGAGCAATGAAGAGTAGGAGGAGGTTCTGGAGGCAGATGGATTGCCAGGAGGAGGAAGAAAGATGCAGTCCTGGATGGGGCCTTGAGCAAGGCGACACATGAGCATGAGAAGCCATGGATAGTGATGTGACATCTGAAGCGAAGCTCCGGAGCTTGTGTCGAGCAAAAAGGGGCGTTTCAGATGAAGCCCCGATTCGAGGCTTGTATCGTTTCCGTGAAAATCACGTGACGATGACAAACGAGGCCTCGTTTTCTGTTGAATACGTCATTGCTTCACTCAGAGTATCGCCTCCGGATAAAAATGGTTCGAAACTCGCGCCTCTTGTGGGTTTTGCAGTACGTTGCATTGGTGTTGAGGTGTTGGTTGTACGTATGGCGAGTTTGTAGTTATCATTATATATCATAGCCTGTATTATATATTATATTACACTTAGTTTAGTAGATTATTAGAGTAAATTATACATAGCCTTGGAAAGTAGATCATTAGAGTAAATTAGCATATATCTAGTTCTAATACCTATAACACGTAATTATTTTGCTATATATATATATATATATATATATATATATATATATATATATATATATATATATATTAGTATTAGTTTTATTATTATATATAGTATTGCTGTTGTTATTATTATTATTATTATAAGACTGGACTAGGAGGACTGAGGATCCATTGGGATATTGAAACAAACAGAAGCTCCAATATCCCAATTTATATAAGCTGGCACTGACCGTCTTATGTTGTCCAGCATCATCAGTGCCCTGTGAAAGGGTGTTTTCTAAGGTTTGAGAGGAGCTTTCTAAAAAGAGAAACCGCTTCAATCCAAATACTGTTAAAAAACTTGTTTTAAATAAAAACCAGTAAACACTTTTCCGTGTTGCAGTTTGCTGTTTCACACTTCCAGTCCCATAAGCAGTGCACTATTGCACCCCTCAGTTCAATAAGCATTGCACTATTGCATTCCCAGTCAGCACTGCACTCATAATAATTTATTTACACTCATTCGGGGCATTCACGGTTATCAATAACCCAAAGAACTACTGAATAGTTTAACACAAAGTTGTGTTTGTATGAGTTGTGTGTACATAGGTTAACACAAGCAGAGTAAAATACTTTATTTAAAACACAGGCAATAGATAAAGCCCACACCATGAAAATTTGGTTGCTCAGAATGAATAGATTTGTGTGCAATACATTGCTTTCCACAGCAGGTGTCACTAGAGAGCACACTGTTCATGAGGCTTCGGGTAACTGAACCTTTTGGCGAACCAATGGGCTGGAAAGCCTCAGTGGTTCAGGAAGCCTCATTTGGCCATCACTAGCCATGGAGGAGTGGAAGGAACCATCATGGAGGAGACCAGGGTGCCGACTGATGGACACAAAGCAGCAGACGGTGGCGGAAGAGCCTGAGATGTAACCAGACAGACACAGAGCCCGGCGGGAAACAAGGTGCTGGAGAGCCAAGGGTTTTATTGTGGCCAGCTTAAAGGATAATTCCGGTATTTAACACTTTGGGTCACATTTCTGGTTTGTTTTGGATGAACTACAGTGATGGACACAGAAATTTTGACAATGGGTCATGTCTTGAGTTTTTGACTTGTTTTAGAAGCGTCTCTTGACTGCTTCAGAATAGAAGTCAATGGCCATGCACAAACATGTCATTAAAACAACACTTAACGTTCATTTTCAAAACTGTACTACTCACCGAGTGGTGCGTGGTGTTCGTTGATGTTTAAAAACAAGTTGTGAAGCGAAATACAGTTTCTGTCGTGTTTTATTTGGCATTTTGTAAAATTCCATTGATCTCTCTTGTAAGACTCAATGCTCGCTGATATATCACTCCGCCACTGGGAAACAGAAAAGGGTCTGTTTACATGTGGTTGTAGTTTTTTCCCTCGGTTTCTCTCAGAAGAAATTTTTCCCATATTTGTAGAGCTGGACCAGAATATTTGAAAATTTGTCCCGTGGGTTGACATTCGATTTTCAGTTTTGAGATTCAAATATATATATATATATTAATATTTCACAGCGTTAATGCAGAGCTTTTGCCAAGCAGGAAGTGCGCTTCACGCTCCCGCTCTATAGGTGGCACAGAGAGACCAACATCCATAGCCAACAGCCACCAAACCCCTCCAGTGGAAGAGATCGCCTCCAACGGAAAGCGCGCTTCCTGCTTTGGCATTCACGCTAATAGTGTTGTAAATAACGTCCAGTTTCTTGCAAAAACTGATTGATTTGCTTCACAAGACGTCAATATGTCACACGGAGTTATGGGGGATTACTGTTGTATTGGATATATATGCTTTAGCTCTTAAAGTGTGCGGATCGGTTGACTTGCATGACAGAGCACTGGGGTTTCTGCAAATATCTTCTTTATTGTTCTGCTGATGAAAAAACATATTGGATGGTGTAAGTGTTATAAATAAACTTAATTTGGAAAGTATGCTACCGTTTTATTACAGTTTGTTGAACTTCGTTCATTTATTTTCGTTGTTTTATTTAAATAGCCTACCCTTTACGTTGTCAGTAATTACTGTGCTGTTAATTTCTGATACGGGACTGTTTGTTTGTTAGAAAAATGTAAGGCTACCTAATTAAAAGTGCTCTTGTGTTTTGTTTCACTAATGCTGTTCTCGCAGGACGCGTGACAGGCATGCCGAGGGTGCTAACTCTTCAGACTCAAATATAGAGCGGAAGTATATACGCGGTTGTGAGGTATCTGAAAAAATAGTTCCACTATAGCAAATAACACGGATTGAAATCATACATTGTGCCAATATATTTGTTTTTAATCATCAACGAACACCACAAACTACTCGGTGAGTAGTACAGTTTTGAAAATGATTGTTAAGTGTTGTTTTAATGACATGTTTGTGCATGGTCATTGACTTCCATTCTGAAGCAGTCAAGAGACGCTTCTAAACAAGTCAAAAACTCAAGACACGACCCATTGTCAAAATTTCTGTATCCATCACTGTAGTTCGTCCAAAACAAACCAGAAATGAGACTCAAAGTGTTAAATACCGGAATTATCCTTTAAGTCACACCTGTGCAATAATCATGCTGTCTAATCAGCATGTTGATGTGCCACACCTGTGAGTTGGATTATCTTGTCAAAGGAGAAGTGCTCACTTACACAGATTTACACAAATTTCTGAACAATATTTATGAGAAATAGGCCTTTTGTGTACATAGAAAAAGTATATGTTTTTCTATACATGTCTTTGCAGAAAACTGAAACGAAAAAAGAAGGCAAAATACTTTGTTTCCCTTTAGCTTCCAGACAGACTGTAGCAGTCAGAAATGTCATCTGCATTTGTCCAGAGAACCCACTGAGCAAAAACACGTCTAAAAGAAGTAATCATAATGTCTTTGTCTAACGTTTAAAAGATGTTCCGTGATGTTCCAAGGGGAGCTGGGAGGCAATATTTGGACTTGAGTGTAATAAGAGCCACACCTACAACAACAAGTAGTGGGAAGTACAACTGGTTCCAAAATCAGTTTTACAAGTGGCTATTTTTAAGGGAAAGGATATGAATCTAAAGATAGGCTCTATGCTAAAGCAGGCAGAAAAAATACAGTGGATGAGCAAAAAAAAAACCTTGGTGTTTGGTGTCATATTCATTTATAAACAACATAATGTTTTTACATGTATTTTAGGAACAATTGTACTTGATGGAATAACCTTATTTTTATCACGTTTCATGTGTCATGCTCTCATACTTTCATTGCTGTTAGTTTATGTCAGTCCTGAGGTTTGCTTGCCAACAGACAATGGACTAATATGGACACAAATGTAGAAATGATGAATAAATGCAAAATATATATATATATATATATATATATATATATATATATATATATATA
This sequence comes from Paramisgurnus dabryanus, assembly GCF_030506205.2. NCBI lineage: Eukaryota > Metazoa > Chordata > Actinopteri > Cypriniformes > Cobitidae > Paramisgurnus > Paramisgurnus dabryanus. Next base: position 32,611,707 of record NC_133355.1, on the reverse strand, counting down.
TATATATATATATATATATATATATATATATATATATAAACATGTGCCAATTTCATGTGATTTCTTGTTTTTAAATAGCAGGTAGTTCTCCAGACTATTTGACAATAAATTCTTGATTTACAAAAAAAAATCCATATGATTTCATATCGGTCTCTGGTCAGGTGTTCAGATATTTAATATTTTTGGCACAGCCATAGACATCTACTATCTTCATACAAGAAAGAATTGGCCTTGTAAATGTTTCAGGAAAACGTGTAGACATCATAGCTTAAATTCCATAACATGCCAATTATGTGATACCAATTTCACGTGTTTGCTCATACATAAGTTCTTACATAATGTTTTAGTTAGTTCCTCGTTATTGCCTTGATAATAGAAAATATGAACTAGGCATCATGTATGACAGATGCCAATGTGAGGTATTAGCTACAAAATGAACAGATCCTGCCATGAGCAATATAGGAGACATATCTTGTATGTATAGGGCTTATATGTGGATATTTATAAGCAATACATGAGACCAATATGGCCCGTATATGCACATATATGCACCTCAATTTTGTCTACATGTATATGCAGCATATACTGTATGTGCATATAAGCTGCAGGTTTCATATATGTGCATATATCCTCATATAGGTTCTTTCCATGTGGGTTTACATGTCCACAGACATCCATAAGGAGTCATAGTCTGACGTTTATACACTAAACCTTTTTGGTACGTTCACAGACATCCAAAAGGGGTGCAAGAGTGACGTCCAGACACTGACCCTGTTTTGCACGTCCACAGACATCCATAAGGAGTCATAGTCTGACGTTCATTCACTGAACCTTTTTGGCACGTCCGCAGACATCCAAAAGGGGTGCAAGAGTGACGTCCAGACAATGACCCTGTTTTGTACGTCCACAGACATCCATAAGGAGTCATAGTCTGACGTTCATACACTGAACCTTTTTGGCATGTCCACAGACATCCAAGAAGGGTGCAAGAGTGACGTCCAGATACTGACCCTGTTTTGCACGTCCACAGACATCCATAAGTGGTGGTGGTCTGACGTTCATACACTGAACCTTTTTGGTATGTTCACAGACATCCATAAGGAGTCATAGTCTGATTTTCATACACTGAACCTTTTTGGTATGTTCACAGACATCCAAAAGGGGTGCAAGAGTGACGTCCAGACAATGACCCTGTTTTGCACGTCTAGGCCTGTCACGATAACAAATTTTGCTAGGCGATTAATTGCCTCGGAATTTATCGCGATAGACGATAACATTGATGCTCCGGGACCATGGGCGTAGATTTAGGGTGGGACGCTAGGGACATGTCCTTACCAATATTCAGGGAAGACTGAATTGTCCCTAGCAATAATTTCGACCAAACAAATAATCTGTATTTATATATAATCACTGATGACCATCTTATTCTTGTGTTTCCTTTTTTTTACTTATTATATTTTTTTCAGGAATCATTTAAATGAGATTAGAAATCGTTTGCAATCCCGTTCTGTAAAAATAACGCTCTATGTGGTACACAAACGGTTAACAGCTTTCGTTCTCTGCAATGCCCGCCTCCGTAACTCATATCGCTAATATGATTGGCTTTAGTCCCGCCTCTCTTACTCACATTGCTAATATGATTGGATTAGCATTTCTTGAGTCCCGCCTCTATGATGGGCTTGTCTTTACTCGCTACGTGTGATAGGATGGTTTCACTTTGTACAACGCGCCAAAGTTCACTCAACAAGACGAGCGTGATTATTCGGGCTACAGGTAAGTGAGGAAGAAAGTATTATTATACCCACTGTAACTGTTTCATGCACAAAATACGGAACAAGTTGTCACATAATGATTCGAGGACAGTGTTTTCACCAATACACGACAATCCCTTGTCAACCTGAGGAGTTGCAAACTTGTGTCAACCTTTTATAAATGGGGTGGCAAGGTTATTTAAGGGGTCCCTAATCCATGAAAGGAAATAACCCCAACATGGTAAAAACATGAATTCATGTCATGATTGCTGAATACTTTACATTACTGCACTGTGGTCATACTTGCACAGATGTAGACATAATGTAAGGTTGCATTTTAAACTTAAACTATTTTTTTAACACTGATTAACTGTCTGTTAATGAAAAGAAGATTTAATGTGAACTACAGAAACGTTGTTCAGGAAACAGCATGATATACATACCTACTTTAACACTGGGATTTTTTTGGCAAAATTAAATTAATAATTAAATATTAATTGCATATTCTTCAATGTTATAAAGTAAATATGGATTCATATATGCTACAATGTGATTTTCTTTTTTTTTTTGACAAAGACTACAGTTACTGTTTATTAGGCTCTAGGACATAACAAATTCTTTATTATAGTACATTCAATTTGGGATGGCACCGGGGGTGGCGAGTCAGATGTCACTGAGTAAAGTGCATACTGAGTTGTCTGTTGTTTATGTCAAGTAAACGGTGATAAACAGTTTTTGCAATGCGACCATTTTATTTATGTCCCCACCAATGCCAGAATCAAACCTACGCCCTTGTCCGGGACCATTATAATAATGCAGATACACCTTTTCAAAGATCTATAAACTTTTATTTCTAAACAATAAGTAATACTGGAACTGGAAGACATTTTAAATATCCACAAGAAATGAACAAAATAACAGGATGATTGCGTTTTAGGTGCATATGCATGTTTGTCGTGTTGCCACTTTTAAGTGCTACGTTTTTACCACAAATGCGACATAACGGCTCGTTCAGGTTCAGTGGTTCACCTCGGTCATTAGGTTTAAATCCAAAGTACTCCCACACTGCAGCTGTAGCGTTTGGTTTTGAAACTTGGCTGTTTACACTTGGTATTAAGATGTGTTTTTGATCAGATCACAAGTGGACAAGAGAGACATATCACATTTACACCTGGTATTTAAATCCGTCTCTTTTGTCCACTTTCGACCGCTTCTGTGCTGAATACTGTGAGGGTTGGTCTGTCGAGACGGTGGGCGAGTCTCTCCGCTGTCATTTGAACGCCAGCGGGAGTAATTATGAGTTTATATGGACGCAAACTAATATTATGTCCACTGCTTGTTTAGCAAGTATACATGCTGCACAGTATTTTCTACATGTATATGTTAGAGCTTTCTCTGAATTTTCAGCGAAATTGATGAAATAAGATCGCGCAACTTTCACACGCTTGCAAAATGAAACTGCGGAGATCACCCGCTTTAGTTTATCAATGAAAGGCTAAAAATAGCACTGTTCACCTTGTGTCAGAGAAGACGTAAAACATTGTGATCCGATCGATAAAAACGCATGTTAATGACAAGTGTAAACAGCCTCTAGTAAATCCATCTTTTTCTCCAACTCTCGTCTTAACTAGTGTTTTCTCCTGCTACACTTCTCACGCGGCGCTCATCCTCCTCTGTACTCCTACTGTGATAGGCTACGCCAGGAGTCCCCCCTCCCCACACAGATCATGCGACTGACAAATGACTGACGAGGGTTCACTCCTTGTCACTCGTTGCACGGAGCGGTCATCCAGTCTCTTTGGTAGAGTTAGAAATTTCTGAATATTTCTAATATTCAGAAATGCGCTCTCCGCTCACGAGCTCTGATCGGAACAAACCCGAACCTCAAGGAAAACAAACAAGCATGCAAATGTGAATTATCGCGGCCTAAAAAAATGATCGAGCTCATTTTATTTACCGTGCGATTAATCGATTTATCGTTTATCGCGACAGGCCTATGCACGTCCACAGACATCCATAAGGGGTCGTAGTCTGACGTTCATACACTGAACCTTTTTGGCACGTCCACAGACATTCAAGAGGGGTGCAAGAATGACGTCCAGACACTGACCCTCTATTGCACGTCCAGCAGACGTTTAAAAGTGGGTCTGAACTAACGGACGTTATACAGACATGATCTGAATGTCTCCCAGACGTTCCATGTTTGGTGGGGAATGGAAACAAAAAAAGAATAATACTTTTTTGTGGAGTAACTTTTAACCCTACTCGCTGTGTAGAGACAGTGTAAATTTAAATACACTGAAAAAAAAGGATTCATTGATTTAAAGGTAGGGTAACTGATTTGATCCTGAAACATTTTTAGTTATGCTGGTTAAAAGTCTCCTCACATCCTGATAGCAATCACTGTGTTAAGTGGTTTAAATGTATTTGTAGAAATGTATGTCATCTGTGAAAGGCGTAGGACCAAAAAATGTTCAACAAATCATAGATTTCGGTCCGAACGGACGTTTCCTTTTTTGTCCCTCATACGTAAGCGTAATTTGAATGCCCACCGTGCAGCGAGTCCACGCAGACACCATACGTCATCGGCGCGTTCACGTGCGCTCACCTCCTGTCTGTAAACAGCGAGAACGGCAAACTTTTCTGCTGAATTGACAACCTACACAGGAGGCACAAAACTAAATGCATCTTTTATAACAACAACAGCAAAAACTGCCTGGATCAGCAAGAGCAAAAACACAAATTAACATCGGTAACTTTACTGCTTTACCACGAGATGAAAACAGCTGCAGGAGGCAAAGGGTCTGAAAGGGTCGTTGCACTGTTTATTTTGGTAAGGTAGGTACGTGATATGTTTGTATTGAGATGGATTCAGATATTCTACTTTGATGAAACGTTGTGTTGCTTATGAAATTTGTGTTCGTTTATGGATTAGCGTAATCAGGGTGTGATTTGTGAAAAAAACAGAGGGGGGGATGTTTTCAGAGGCGTCGATTTCGGCGACGGTGGGTACTCACCATATTTCGTCATGAGTTATTTTGAACCCACCACTAGTTTTTACTTTTTTGACTGTTTTCAGTGGTTATGAAGAGCAATATGAGAGAGAAATTTGGTAATCATTGTCCGACCTAACAAAAATCCATTATAATATATTTTTTTTATATATATTTCTAATTAAAATATTTCTAATATTCAGAAATGCGCTCTCCGCTCACGAGCTCTGATCGGAACAAACCCGAACCACACTGTCTGCTGAACTTGCGCAGAAACATCAAAATAACCAGCTTTTTAAAATGGTTTTAAAACTAAACATTTAGACTATTTTAGCGCAAATTATGAGCTTATTGACGATTTTTTATCATTCTTGACATAATGCGTCTGTTCACAGCACATTTCAAAACATTTTAATTCATAAAAATAAATCATGAGAACATTAACTTCATCACTGCATTTGCAGGAATTGTAAAAAAATTCTTAACTCATGAAGCAGCCTAACGCAATATTTTTACACTAATAGTTTATCTTTCCCCACACATATGAACTGTGATCATGCACAACGAAAAAACACGCAAGAATTAAATCTTGAATGGCAAAACTGTATGGCACAACGTAGTGTCAACTTAAACATATATGAACAATGTATTGATTGAAAAGTTAAACCATAACAGTAGAAACAGCTTTACTGCTGCTTTTAAAGTAATAACATTAACTTTACACCGCAATGCTGAGCTACAGTGAAATGATAGAAAAGACAGATGCATTATGTCAATTAGCCTCATTTGCGCAAACTGGACGCGCCCGCGCCTCGCTAAACGCCTCATCTGCATTTATCATGTGTCACTTCTGCCATTCTCAGTGGTGTGACTGGGACACTTACTCTGCTTGTCATCATAAACAGATTATCAGATTGTGATGTTTATTCTCGCTTTATTAATATGCGGATGAATATGCTGCCTTCCATCGTTTCGACACACAGCTCCATAACCATCTCGCATGTGTTGATAGGCTTTTACTCGTGAGGTGTAACCGGGTCTGTAACCAATCAGGTAGCGCCGTGGGCGGGACATTGAGCAAGTCTGCAGAGTGGTGAATACAGAGAGGCTGCGCGGCAGCTGTATCAGAGCCAGCCAAAGCAGCGCATTTTAAAACAAAATTGACTTTATTCAAACCACGGATCCGTGATAAGTTTTGTGATCCGTCTCGCCACTAGTGTAGTAGCACTGATCACTTTGAGGGGGGGATAAATTTATCCCCACCGGGGATAAAAATAATTAAGCAGAGGCAGGGATACATTGACCAGAAAGGGGGAAATCCCACGCATCCCCCCCAGCAAATCGCACCCTGAGCGTAATGATATAGTTACTACGTCTACACAACCGAACGTGTGCTTAAACTAATTCTGATGTAAACCAGTTGTTTATGTTGGTTATTTTGGAAGTGTTATTCACTTTGTACTGCAAAGTGTTCTCACTGGTGAATAAGACATGAGATGTGAACGTCTGATCTGTACGTGTTCATGTGTTTTGAAAGAGGCGTGACTTTGGATGGCGATTTGACTTGAGGGTGGGATCGGGATTTCATTGCTAGGCGGCTACCGTTAGCATTTTTCAAAATGTGTTACCCTACCTTTAATCAATTTTTTTAAGGTAAGTGGTTGCAATCAATTTATTTAAGCTTCATTTAAACAAAAAAGATTAGTAACGTAAAATAAAATATAAAACTTTTGTTTAAATGTAGCTTAAATAAATTGATTGCAACCACTTACCTTAAAAAATTTGATTAAATTCAATTAATCTTTTTTTTCAGTGCATAAAAATATAACTTTTATTATTTAAAAAGATAACTAGTTTGCAACATAACTTCATTTTCATAATGAAAACAATTCAAATCAGTTCCTGCAATTAAGCAATCAAAAATTAGTCATTTATTATAAAGCAATCAATCAATTATTCAATTAAGATAAAATTATAAATTGGAAAGATGACCAAACGATGTGGTCCCCTGAATTTACAGTATATTCTTGCTGGCTTGTTACAACAATGGATCCAAAAATGAGGAAATTGTTAATTATAAAGGTCAAGGCACATATCCACCAGGCCTTAACAAGGAGACAAAGTATGTTATACGCAGACGTTCCTCCAATTTCCAACTTGATGGTAAGCAAAGTATTTTGAAAACTGCTCCACACAGACACTGTTACTCAAGAATATTTGTTAATAATACAAAGTTAATACTCATCATTGAGCTTTATAATACTTTCCTATAATTTCATGTACTTTTACTTTAAAGAAACTGAAATCTAAAAATAACCTGCTGTCTAATTACAGTTTAAATTACTCAATTCTGTCCTTTGGGCCTTAAGAACTTCCCTTGCATGTTGCTTGTTTAAAATTTGCTAACAATAAAGGTATTTTAATAGATGGCACACTTTACTACGTCTCCTTTAAAAACAATGTGGAATTGAAAAGAAAAGTGGTGGTTGGAGAAAAAGAGGCCAACCAAGCCTTCACAGACAGCCCTTATGGAGCCCACTGTGGAACTGAAAAAAACAAGCTTGCCATTTCAGCTAGGTTTTACTGGCCTGGAATGGGGGTGGACATCGAGAAATGGGTAAATACTACATTATTCTCTTTTAACTTTGCTGTGAGAAACAAAAATAAATGAGTCAAATACATGCATAATATAATGTAAATGTGCAAATAGATTATGTTCAAATGATGTTTTAGAATGTTTGACTAATGAGCTTGATTATGAACATCAGGTTTTGCAATGTGCCCAATGTCAGTTAAGCAGAGCATCCATCAAACAGGAGCCCAAATACATCCCAGTATGTGTATGTGCGCTTGGCAACAGATGTTCCTTGCATTTCAGTCAGGTAATTTTTTAGATTGAAAATGCATTTATTTTACTATTTTAATTTAAGGTGGAGAACCCCTGGAACTTCTGGGCATGGATTTAGTGGGCAAAGTCACCGAAACAAGCCAAGGGAACGAGTACATTTGTGTAATCATAGATTACTACACGAAATGGTCCGAGGCCTACGCTATACCCAACAAATCAGCAGCAGTTGTGTCGCGCTGCATCATTAATTTTTTTACAGGTTTGGGGCACTGAAGAGAATTCTCACTGACCAAGGCACTGAGTTTGTGAATCAGGTTGGTATTAGTTACCCAAAAAATGCATGAAAAAGTATGTGTGAGCATAATATTTGTAGGTGTTTCAATTGCATAAAGGTATGGTTCTTTGTACATTCATATAAATAATGGTTTTCAAACAGATCAATGAACAACCCTGTGCCTTCCTCAATGTAGAGAGAAGCCTCTGTGCCCCATACCATCCACAAACAAACGGGCTTGTGGAAAAGTTAAATGGAACCATTCAGAGGTGAATCTTCAATAACACTGTGTGTTGTAATGCAGACTTGTCTTTGCTTTTGGTTTCTTCTAACTTTTGACTCCTTTGGGTTCTGACCATAGAGCATTATGAAAACTAGTGAATTCCAGACCTGAAAAATGGGATGAGTACCTGGATGCAGTAATGTTTGGTCTTTGAGCCAAGACACAGCTGACAACTAGGTTCTCACCCTTTTTCCTAATGTTTGGCAGAGAGGCTAGATATCCTTGTGAGGTGCCTGAGACATATGAGGTATGTTGTTATTTACATTGATCCATACATTTGTATTATCTATTACAAATTGATGTTGTTATTTAAATATTCATTTTTTTAAAGGTCAACAGCACAGTGGAATCTGTGTTGGCAGAGGACAATGTGTCAAAGGCCATTTCTCTTAAGGACACCATGGACCACATTGTCAAGGATAATGTCAAAAAGAAACAGGACAGGAGACAGAAAGTGTCAAATCAAGCACCATTCTCTGTAGGCCAGAAGGTGCTGCAAAAGAATATAAGGAGCCAGCAGAGAAAAGGGGGCAAGCTTGAAAGAAGCTGGTTGGGCCCTTATACAATTGTGCACATTCAAGGGAAAAGTGCTGACCCAATGGATAAACAAGGAGTGATGCATCCCAAAATCAGTACCGACCACCATCTAAAACCGTTTATTGATGACACACCACACATACCCCATAGACTACAAGGACCACAGTGCAAAAGACCACATATAGACATGACCGGTGAAACTGGACCATCCCCTTCAATCCTTCCTGTAGACCTTAAAATGTCACAGCACAATCAGCATCCACCCTCTTCTCCATCCTCACCCTTAGACCCATCACCAATTGATTTGTCAATGCAACGCCTGTGCTCTCCTGTGTCCCATACTACTGCTGTGGCAACATTGGTACCAGATGACCCCACAGATGCAGTGCATTGTAAGTGCTGATGTAAAATCACATCACACAATATTAATATTAGTCTAAAATGTAACATTTAAGTGAGGTGGTTGGTGAACTGTTATTTTTGCTTATCCTCTGTAGGTATCAATAGTGCATGGGCTGGAAATGACAGTTATGTACTGCTGGCGAAAGTTGGACCATATAAAGTCTTCTACAAAGACTTGCCGATTGGCCCTGGGAAGAAGTTGCAGAGTGAAGTGCGCATTTTATTGACCTTTCTCGTAAGAGTTTAATCTGGTATATGAAGATGTTTCATTGTATAACTGCTGTTGTTTTTTAAAGGTTATAAATTCATATCTGTCCCTGATTGTGAGGCAGCACAACTTAATCTCAAAGGAGAAGGCATACCATATGGACACATTTTCCATTACAGAAATGTGGAAGGGAGGAATTGAAAGAATCAAGGTGTTCTGCATTTTTTTTAAATATCTGTTTTGTCAGTACTGTTGTTTGTACATAATTTAGGCAGAAGATGCTTTAATTCGCAATGTGCACATTACACTATCTTTTTCCAGCTGGACCCCACAAAGTATGAGATCATATTGGGCAAAGTAAACGAGGGTGACCACTGGTTCAGTCGCCGTGATTTCACCAAGTAAGATGTGATCCTGGATCAACATTTTTTGATGATCCTGGATCAATGTTTTAAAAAAGATACCGCAACCCAGGGACGGATTGGCAAGCTGTGCGTTCAGGAAAAGTCCAGAAAGGCCGTTCAACGGAGGTCCGTCGCCCGGCCGATGGCAAAAAAAGTCTTATAACGCAATATGAACAGCCAACAGCAGAGGCACTAATACGATCACTTATATGCTGCTACGTGTAAAAAAACAAGGAAGAAGAGTCGGCCTACTAGCCGTGATTGGTCCACGGATTCCCGGAATTCGCGAGCGTCTATGTTTGCGAGCCTGAGCATCCACAGCCTGGTCATGATGAGGGACAGACCGAGTTAACTTCACATCAGCAAGAGCTAAGTGCCAGTAGTAGCAGGACACGTGACATTATAAAATAATATACACGATATAAAAATAAATAAAACTCGCGTGAAAATTAACGTAATGCGCAACTAGTGTTAGAGAAAGACGTGATGTGAGTGTGTGCGCACGCGCGTGTGTGTGTGAGAGAGAGAGAGGCGCGGGCGCGATTGAACAGTGGAAACATAAATACAATACATACTCTGTCATTTTGTTCATATGGGACATAATTCAAACGGCAAAGTGTTTGCTTATATTTGTATACAGTCGCAAAAAAAAAAACATTTTGCTTTTGTCAAACTGTAAACTCTTGTCAAACTGTAACCTACAACTGTCATCTAACCAAAATCACACACATCAAAGCAAAAAATATTTATCCAACCCCGTTTAAAAACAGTCTGTGGGTGGACATTAATCGTATTGCATTGGTTTTCATTTCTTTCATTGACTTTATTGTATATGAGAGGTTGTAGTGAGCTCAAATTTTCTGCTACAATGAAGACTAAGGTATTGAATTAAACGGGTAAATATCAGGCATGCATTGCAACCACTCTAAACGTGCTAATAAGAAAGGGGGCTAAATAATTGACCAAATATTAGTTTAACAAAAAAATCCTAGCTTGCACTTTCTGTCTGTCTTCCATCAGAGTGCAGTTTTTCCTTGTCTTTCATATTTGTGTTTAGTATTGTGGAATTGGCAAAGACCTGGTAGTTGTTTGTGAAAGCTGTACAGACAAAATTAATAGGCCTAGCTATTTTCATTATTTCACAGCCTTATTATACATCAAAGTTTAATATGACATGGACAAAATATTAAATATCCTTGTCTAATAGTCTGACAGTATTGTGGCATAGTATCAGGACATCCTTGTGTCTGTTGCGCACGGCTAGGGGCGAATGGCCGGATGATGGGCCTATTTGGGAAAAAGTCCAGGGCTGTTTTTTAGCCCCAGTCCGTCCCTGCCGCAACCTACCCTTAACTCAAACCCTAACCATTTTTAAACCCTCAAATTAGTGTGAAATAATAGTTTGAGGAGTATTTCTTAAAAAGCCCCAACCCAATCCTAAACCTAAATCTAACATACACACTAATCCTAATCCTGCAATCTGATTGGTTAATGAAAATGTTGATCCAGGACCAACAATGGTGTTGATCCAGGATCACATCCTACTTGGTAAAATCACGTTCACCCCACTGGTCCTTGGTTGTAAGTATTTGTGCTAAAGAACAGTTTCTTTTGAGCTTTCCCTTATCCCCCTTAATGCTGACTGCACTAATATTCCAATATTGTTGTCTACATATTTTTCCATATTACTTAGGCTGCATACCCTTCCAAACGAAAAGTTGTATTGATTGACTCACTTGGAGAGTCAAACACCAAGAAAATTACATGTTTGGTGAGAACAAGGTAGTTTTTATGCACCACATCAAAAGTAATGTTTGTTAAATTATGTACTGTCATGGCCAAAAATATAAGCTCTCTTAGTTAATATGAGCAAAGAAAGCTGGGTTGAAAATCAATCTACAATGTTTCCCCTTTTGACCTTGTCAACAACAATGTTATTCAAGTAAAACAGTTGGAAATGTGGGAAAATAACATTATGACATGTTTTCTTCCAGTGCACACAGGACAATTATTGACACCCCCTCATTTAATCCTCTGCTCATATTTACAAAGAGTGGTGATATTTTTGGCCATGACTATATGCTTCTTAAATTATATTTCAATGTTTCCCACTTCAGAGGGATGCTACATCATGTGGTGTGTTTGCATTGAAGGTGATTATAGCAAATAGTAAGTTATTATGAAAATGGAATGATTTTACTTTTCTTGTTACATCCCCAGTTTGCCGAACACGTTCTTCAAAATACTAAGATTCACTTTTCAAATACACCACAAGAAATAACGCGAATCAGAATGGAAATAGCTTTGACTATACTCCGCCAATCTGGTATGTCTACTATAACTCATGCTATTGACATGCGCTTTACCATATGCATCTCTGCAGTGCACAATGCATGTTGTACTGCACTAGATGACCTAAGTGACCTGTGCCGCTTTTGTGGGGAGGCAGATACATTGGATGACTCTGTAGAAGTTAATTGGGTAACTATGGCTGAACAGTTCTAGTTTGTTTAGGGTGCAGTCAAGTCAAATTAAATGCTTTAAATTTTGCTTTAAAAAATTAAATTATATTTTTACTCTTACATTTTTGTTTAACAGATTTCCTGTGATGGCTGTGGACGATGGTTCCATGCAGGGTGTGTGGGGAATCCTTCAGCTTTCCATGTTTACATTTGTTTTTCTTGTGAACACAATAAATGACATGACACTATTACCTTGTTTCTGTACAGTTCATGTCTTCCATCATTTTTCACTTTGGGTAAATAATTGCATCAACAACACGAAAAGCATACATTGTTTTACTACAAATAAACAATGGTTTTTGTAGTTATATTGTGATCTCTTACGAAAATTAACCATGGTTTTACTACAGTTCAAAAAAACATAACCAATAAAAAAAACATTGTTACTTTGGCTTCATTTTTATAAGGCATAAGTCCATGTTACTGCACCAAAAACACTGGCTTTAACTTATGTGGTTATAGAAGTTGTTATTTTAGTAAGTGCTCTGTAAACTAATTGTGAAGCGCTCTCTTTCATAAATTAAAAAACCGTGACCGTCATTGGTACAAATAGACGCGCCATACAGATTTTGTTAAAACCAAAGGAAAAAGAAACAGTGCATTTTAAACAATGGTTAAAGTTTAAAAGAAACAAGGCAGTTTCGATTAAAAAACGGGAAATCTCACGTCTATAAGCATTTTCACATTTCGGAAAAATGCAGTACTTTTTGAACCGATATTCTTCCCGTACATCCAGCTGTTTTCGTATTTACGTTAGTTCTGAAGGTACGTATGGTAACTCGGTAACTACGCACGACTAGTAGTATGATTGCGTAAAGGGGAACAGAAATTCCGAGGGGAACAGAATCGACTGCTACACCGGATCGATTCATACAGTTTAAAATCATGTGTTTACTTACTGCCGAACTTTGTGCTTCGTTTTAGGTGTCTTGTGTAGTGTTTGGGTATTTAAAGCGTTATCGTTTCTTGTTTGTGCTAAGAAACACCTGGTCATATTTAAGTGACCACTTTCCACTGACACGAAGCGAGTGTTTCATTCCTATGAAAGGTAGGATTCATGCTCTTGAGTTCGAAATTGCCGACCGAGTTTTTACAGCTCATTTGCACGACGCGTATTTAATACCATGCGCATTATCTTCCGAGGTCTAGCAGCTTCGCGTCAAGTCAAACACAACTTCAGAACGTCCTCGAGATTGCACAGGTCATTAGACATTGCAGAGAGAGAGAGAGAGAGAGAGAGAGAGAGAGAGAGAAACAGAGAGAGAGATGGAGAGAGAGGTTTAGTAGGACTTTATTTTTCCTACATTTTACATTCCTGCTTCAAACCTCAGTTCTCAAAAAAATAATAATAAATAAATCAAAATACATTCAAACAGACAATAAATACATATTAAAAGCTTAAGAACAATTGATCATAATCTACAACACACAAAACCTCATAAATAGACCAAATTTCATAAAAATCTGTTACATTATTTGTAAGACTATAATATGCAAATTCTATTTTCAACCTTGCTGCCACTAGAAAGATGAACATTACTTTTGGGTCAGTTTCTGCCAAACCTAAACCTTTATTTTTTCTTGTTATCCATATAGCCAATTTTGCTGTCCCTATCAGATAGTTCAGTAAGCATATTTTCCTTCTTGTTGAAAAACTATATTTCAATCCTCCTATAAATATTTTGTCCGAGAAATCTACAATAAATCCCTGAAACAAAGTTGAAAGCAGATCAAAAAGATTCTCCAATCTATGACATTTTAAAAACAAATGCTCTAAATCTTCTCCCTCGCCACAAAACCTGCACTGCCCACCCACAGCTGGATTCAGATGCACCACATGTCTGTCCGTAGCTATTGCCCTGTGAATAATCCTCCACTGCAGGTCAGCAGTACGCTTCTCTACAGGGAGTTTATACAGGGCCCTCCATCTGTCTCTAACAAGGAAGTTTGGCCCCACAAACCCATCCATCCTGACGCTTTTTGTCTTTTTAATGACTTGTGATGCATCACCTTGACTGTTGTGAAGTATAAAGCTTTCTTTGAAGCACAGTCCAAATACTCCAATTGAGGAGTCCCAAAGTTCAAGATTGAATCAGCAACTTCACTCTCATTCTCCTCAGACATGTACAATGAAATACCAATCCTAGTACGTCTCCATAATTGTTTTGTATTACTTAAGAAATTTCCTCAATCAGTTTTGATGCAAGTCTCAATGATCTAAAACCAGCCATTTCCTTGATGGCTTCTGCGGATTTCCATCCATCATTATCCATAAGGTGTCCGATGTTGACGACCCCACTCCTCAGCAGACATGCTCTCACACTCACAGATGATAAAAGTCTTGTCTGGAGCAAACTGTTAAAGAACAAAGGTTCCTCGTGCACCCAGTGGGTAAAACTGCTTCTGTCTCTGTCCACATTTAAAACATTTCGCCACACCTGAAACATTGTCCGATAAAAATTTGAATTCTCAGACAGATTCAGATCTTCCAGTTTCATTAAAAACAAATGTTTGTCAAGACCAAGGCTGTCTGTCCTTTGTAAAATGGCACATGCTGTATGAGTCCATAATAAGTCTTTTTGGTAAAGAAAACATTTTGCTGCTTGTAGTCAGTGGCGTGTTTACCATTTTGGTGGCCCTTAGCAAAGTCCAAGAACCAGGGCCCCCCATGCCCCAGCATTGCCCCAGGTTTTTCATTTGAATTACACAACAATAATATTCAATATATAGAATTAAGATATATATATATATATATATATATATATATATATATATATATATATAAACCTGGTTTATTTTGTTTTACACTGCTTAAAATAACACTAAATTGTTAGTTTGGTATGACAAATATTCTTGGTTTAAAAAAATGTGTCACGCCCCTCTCAGATATATATTTTGCTTGCAAATGTATTATAGGATGTATTTAAAACAATGTAATTAATACTGCAACTTCAGTGTCTGACATCTTACTAAAAAAACTAAATGGGGAAAAAGAGGAAGCATTAGATTAAGATTCATACTGATCAAACAAACTGAACAACAAACACCAGCAAACAACATTGTGAGTTGGTTATTGTTTGAATTTATGGATGGGAATCACATAAAACTCTTATGTTCATATTGCAAAAACAAACTTACTATGAGATACAACAAGCATATAGACTAGAAATACACAAAATAGGATATTTTAATGACAATGATGTAATATGATTTGTCTATTTTCGACGTGATTTAAACCCCTGCGTGGTGTCTTTATCATGTTTATATCTGTACGAGTGTAGAACAAAAGATGCGTGTCATCAAACCAAACCACCAATCACAGGTGTGAAGCCCAAAGTCTTTAAAGTAAACTTGACCATCAAGTGAATGTTGTGTAGTTACGAAAGCACAGAGAAAGTCGAGCGAGTGCTCATTCCAGCATTTGTGTGGCTGCATTTGTGCGCGCTGTGCAGAGGTGCATTTTCCCGTAGAGTTCGCTCATGAAGTAGCCTATATGTGCCCTCGCGAGGATAAGCGCAAATATTATTCTACGTGCATACTCGCACATCTCTCGCTCGCGCGTGCTTTATCCGTACCTTAGATTCGGGTCTGAATAAACGTAACATACTTTCGCACACCTTGTGGCCAGTAGGGGGCCCCCCAAGCCCGCGAGGCCCCATGCAATTGCGTGGTTTGCGTGGTGGGTAAACACGCCACTGCTTGTAGTCGTAAAGCACTGATAAGGCTCTTAACATCCACCAAGCCTTGTCCTCCTTCACAAACTGGCAAAAAAATCACGGATGCCCTGACCCAGTGCTCACCACTCCAGAAGAAAATATAGCTGCAAAGCAGCGATGTCGGGGTCAAGCCAAAAAAGGCAAAGAATGAAGTATCAGTAATGACTGTCTTGATTTTAGACTTTTAAGTTTTTGATTTTTTAAGTTTTCAGTAGATTAAGGCAAAAATAGCAATTTTTCAAATCTTGAGACCACTTGGTGGCGCTGCACCGAAACAATAGATGGTGCCTCCAGTTATGATTGTGATGACACCCACCAAATTTGATATACATATGATTAAGCAATGTTAAAATATAGCCTCAAATGACTTGACCACTAGGGGGCACTGCACCGAAACAATAGATGGTGCCTCTGGTCATGATTGTGGTGACACCCACCAAATTTGATATACATATGATTAAGCAATGTTGAAATATAGCCTCAAATGACTTGACCACTAGGGGGTGCTGCACTGAAACAATAGATGGTGCCTCGGGTCATGATTGTGATGACACCCACCAAATTTAATATACATATGATTAAGCAATGTTGAAATATAGCCTCAAATGACTTGACAACTGGGGGCACTGCACCGAGACAATAGATGGTGCCTCGGGTCATGATTGTGATGACACCCACCAAATATGGTGTACACACAATAACCACTAGGGGGCACTGAAAAGTTTACAAGGGCTTTCAAAAAATGTCGCTGATGAAATAGGTGGCACTGTAACAAAACATTCCATGAACCCTCAGTTCATGATATTTACAAGTTGTGAAACATACACGGTCGGGAACAGTTGTGGTGTAGATGTCTCGCTCAAAGATACCTCAACATTTGGTCAGGTGGAGTTGGGGTTTGAACCACCAACCTTCCGATTTGTAGACAACCTGCACTAACCACAGAACCACTGGAAAAACGCACATTACCGTGCAGAACTTTTGCAAAGATAAAGCCTCAAATCCATTTCGGCGTGCTCACCATCATATTTGTTGATTCGCTATACAATAACCGATTGGTCTATCAAAATTTTTTTATGACTTTTTGTCTAGACTCTAGATTGTGTGTACCAAATCCAAGCCAATCAAACGAACGCTGTAGGAGGAGTTTGACAAAGTTGGTATGCTTTGTAATTGAAAATTGCCATTCGAAAACGTTTTGGTATCGTTTGACTTGGCATGCCTCAAGGACTCTAACAATAGCAATTTCATGATTTTAGACTCAAATTTGTAGTAGTTATAAGCAAAAACAGTTACTTTTCAAATCTTGTGACCACTAGGTGGCCCTGTGACAAATCGTTCCATGCACCCTCAGTTCATGACTTTAATGACATATAACAGTTGGGGTTGGATGTCTCACTCATGGACACCTCAACACTTGGTCAGGTGGAGCTGGGGTTTGAACCACCTTGCGATTTGTAGACAATCTACACTTACCACTGAACCACTGGCAATGCACACATTAATGTGCAAAACTTTTGCGAAGATATAGCCTCAAATCCATAATTTTAATATCAAGTTAGCATTAGATATAAGCAAAAATAGCAATTTTTCAAATCTCGTGAACACTAGGTGGCGCTGTGACGAAACTGTGCATGCACCCTCATGTCATGACTGCCATCAAAACTACTTTGGCAAAGATACAGCCTCATATCAGTTTGTTCGCGCTCTACGTAAAATGTTATGACGCGTATATGGAAACGGATTGGCGAATCGACACGAATTCCATAACTTTTTGCCATGAGTGTCTCTAGATGCTAAACACCCATTCTTTACCCAAATTGGACAAAAGCTCTAGGATGAGTTCGAAAAAGTAGGTTTTACAAGCAATTCAAAATATCGAAATAATTAGCATACCGGAAATGACGTCATATAGTGCAATCGAATATGCATGACCCAAGGAATCAGAAGAAACAAGAATTGTGTTTCTATGACGTATGGGTCAGCAGTTATAACCAAAAATGTAAGTGAAAATTTGGACTGTTGGTGCGGCTTTCGGGTTTGACAAAGACACTCCAAATTTGGTGTGGGGACTATTTGGAGGGTCCTCTTTGAGCGTGCCAAATTTCATAACTTTCCGACAAAAAAAGTTAAAATTCAAAATGGCCGACCGAAAACCTTTTGGTATCGTTTGACTCGGCATGCCTCAAGGAATCTAACAATAGCACTTTTATAATTTTAGACTCAAGTTTGCAGTAGTTATAAGCAAAAATAGCCATTTTTCAAATCTCTTGAACACTAGGTTGCGCTGTGACGAAACTGGGCACGAACCCTCAAGTCATGACTGCCATCAAAACTACCAAGTGTCGTGTGAATACATTTAACTTTGGCGAAGATACAGCCTCAAATCCATTTTTTCACCCACCACGTAAAATTCGTTGACGCGGTATATGGAAACGGATTGGCAAATCGACACGAATTCCATAACTTTTTGCCATGAGTGTCTCTAGATGCTACACACCCATTCTTTACGCAAATTGGACAAAAGCTCTAGGACGAGTTCGAAAAAGTAGGTTTTACAAACAATTCAAAATATCGAAATAATTGCATAAACGGAAATGACGTCATATGGTGCAATCGAATCGGCATGAGCCAAGGAATCAGAAGAAACAAGAATTGTGATTCTATGACGTACGGGTCAGCAGTTATAACCAAAAATGTAAGTGAAAATTTGGACTGTTGGTGGCGCTATTGGGTTTGACATAGACACTCCAAATTTGGTGTGATGACTATTTGGAATGTCCTCTTTGAGTGTGCC